>NC_069504.1:801961391-802153891 GCF_027579735.1 Bombina bombina
TGAAATTTACTGTCCGTTATATTTATTGGTTTACCCATTATTGAATCGGATTAGGGTGTAGGAAGAATATTTTATAAAAAGGCTCAAATTGACGTTGTATTCACTAATACATGTGTTGATATTTGTTTCTTACTAGATGTTTTTGCGGGAACGATTGTGTCGAATAACTTGATATTCTTACGGCGGATCCCATATATCTACTATGGGGAGCATCTAGTTAGAGCCGGAGAACATTTCCGTATACGTCACTCTAGAGCTGACGTTTAGCCTGACGTCTAACCTATTGGGGCTCGATTCGTCACTGTTTGGCTATGTGACGTTAATCATCACCGTCCCTTCTGGATGGAGCCTACGTCTATTTTATGAAACATTAAGTATAGGTAACAACTTGTTTAGGGAGTATTACTACCTTATGTGATGTTGTGAAATCAAAAATAATACATTGATGTGATAAGGGAATTATAATGTGCTGAAAATGAGCGATTCATTATAATGTGCTTAAAAATAATAAACGATTTATACCAATAACTATCTAAATTAAATCTAACTACAGTATATAACGTATTCTATAAACAATAACTGAAGATAAATACTAGTGGTCTATCTATATATTACTCATTCTAAGGGGGAAGAAATGATATCTGGTTATATGAAAAATCTGATTGCTATAAAATAATAAAAAAGAAAATAAATGAATACCGTTTGTGAATAAGAAGTGAGCCCAATGGTGTAAGTGTACTTATATATAATATAAAATAAAAGTGGGGAATTGATTTTATATAATCTCATAGTTAGTGTGTATATATATATATATATATATATATATATATATATATATATACACTATGAATTTGGATCTTTATATTGATGACAAAGCCTTGTGAAAATAGGGATATCTTTAGTTTGTGTATATGGTACACTATAATAATCTAAACTTAATATAAAATGCTCTATAGTATAGGGGATGTGGTGTATCCCTTATATGGGTATTTAAGTATATATAAAGTGTAAAGGTGACTAGTGAAATAAATGTGAATATTGTGTGTCCTATACGTGATGAATAATAATAGTAGATGGATTCCATTGAATGGCGTTAATAGCTAATAAGTGACTATGTCCATCAATGGGTCCCTATGCTAAAAATATTAATGCTATTACATTTGAATAGATGTATGACTCCTACATCAAGATATACGCTAGTTCCCTTCCGTAACAAGGGAAATAATGAGACCAACCATCTTAATATTAAGGAACTACTGTATAGCCCTCTCGTCTCTACTGGTATGATGATTCTCCATACTAACAGGTATTGCATGTAAAGATGATGGTGAAATTATAAACACAAAGCAAGGTGTGCATTGAGTGGTAAAGTGCAGATTATATACAGATGTTTAAAATGCAGCCATATCTATGTTTTCGTTTAGCCCTGCTGGAAAGAGGGAATCAAATTTGTAGATCCAGTAGGTTTCCCTCTGGCACAGGTTTTTGAACCTGTTGGTACCCTGTTTGTAAGGAATCCTTTCCAGAGGGGTAATCCGAAACTGACAGTTATAACTAGAATGACACTGGACATGGTGTCTAGATACACTATGTTTGAGGCTGCCCTTATCAACATTCCTAAAGTGTTCACCCCATCTGCTTCTTATTTTCCCAATTGTCCTACCTAAATATTGAACCCCACATACACAGGTGAGTAAATATATTACGTACTTGGGGCTGCAGTCCAGTCTCTCTTTTAGTTGATAAGTATATCCTGAAGTGGTAGAAGTGACACTGGTGACCCCATGTGTAATATATTTACACATATTGCATCTTTTAATTCCACCTCTAAAAGAACCTTTGTGTTGGAAGCTATTATTAATAGATACTCCTATCTTAGGAGTTCTTTTAGACATTTTGATTTTACTGAGGGCTATTTTTTGCTTAATAGTGGGGGCTCTCCTGTATGTTATGTTAGGTTGGTCCTCTAATATTCCTTTAAGGATGGGGTCTTTTTTAAGGAGATACCAGTGCTTGTTGAGTATTTTCCTTATGGCTTTATAATTGGAATTATAATTGGTAATAAATTAGGTAGTCTTCCTCTTATTGCACGTATTATTTAACCTATTTTTTGGTGGAGGATCGAGAATCATCTCTCTCTCTAATTGTCTAGCCCTCAGATACCCTTCTTCTATAAGTGCCAGAGGATAGCCTTTTTCAATTAATCTGTTTTTCAGGGTAAGTGACTGCTCATCATATGTTTCTAATAAAGTGCAGTTGCGCTTAATATGCCTAAACTGGCTGTAGGGTATGTTCCTTTTCCAGCTGCCTAGATGATTACTCTGATAATCTAAAAAAATATTGCTATCCACTAATTTAAAAAAAGGTTTTAGATTGAACCAAATTATTAACATCCAATGTGAGGACTATATCAAGGTAGTCAATTTCTTCCGGATGTATTTTATAAGTGAAAGTAAAGCCAAAGGAGTTGTCATTAAGTTTAAGAGCAAAGTCTCTAGCTGAATCAATATACCCATTCCAAATGATGATCAGGTCATCTATGTATCTGCCATAGAAGATCAGGTTCTGCCTCCAGCTCTGGCAATAGACATAAATGTCCTCAAAGTGTCCCATGACCAAATTGGCAAAGTTGGGGGCGAGCCTTGTCCCCATGGCAGT
Organism: Bombina bombina; assembly: GCF_027579735.1. Lineage (NCBI taxonomy): Eukaryota > Metazoa > Chordata > Amphibia > Anura > Bombinatoridae > Bombina > Bombina bombina. The sequence goes on from NC_069504.1 coordinate 801,964,050, forward strand.
ACCTTTGGTCTGGTGATAATAGTTGTCTAAATATTTAAAATAATTGTGTTTAAGTATGAAGTCAATTAACTCAAGTAGAAATTCCTTCTGTATTTTGAGCAAATAAATATCCTCATTTAGATAATCTGATACATAATATACACCTATTTCATGTGATATATTAGAATATAATGCGTTGACATCACATGTCATCCATAGATATTGGTCTCCTCTTTTTATATTCGAAAGTTTCTGAAGTAAGTCAGTAGTGTCCCTAATAAATTAAGGGAGTTGCCTGACATATTTCTGCATATAGTAGTCTATATAGGCCGATAGATGGTCTGTAATGCTATTCATACCAGCTATAATAGGCCTGCCGGGGGGGTGTTTGTAAATCCTTGTGGATTTTTGGAAGGTGGTAAAAATAAGGAATATTAGGATTTTTGGTGTTAAATATTGTTTTTCTTTCAAAGAGAGAATTCCTTCTTCATACCCAAATTGAATGATGGAATTTAGTTTATTGGTAAATAACACTGTAGGGTCATGATCTAGTGGCCTATAGTATTGAACATCCTTTATTATTCTATCTGCTTCTTAGAGGTAATCATGGTAGTCCTGTAGGACTATGCCCCCCCCCCCTTGTCTGCCTGGCGTATGACAATTGAATCATTGGTAGACAAATTTAAAAGGGCTTAACTTTCATTAGGCCATAAATTGGAGTGGCCCAAGATATGTTTAGGGATACAGGCTATATCTTCCAAAACTAGATTTTGGAATAAATCTATAAAAGATCTTTCCTCTTGTGGCGGCATAAAAGAGAAGGGGGGGCATTTGTCAGAATGTATATAACCATCATATAAATGGTCCATGATATGGTCTATATCATTGTGTACAACCAAAAGAGGATGTCTCTAATCCATCAAATCAGTTATAAATCGGTAAACCTTTCGAGTAAATCTGTTTAAGTCTACAAATAAGTTGAACGTGTTATGAGTATTAGAAGGGCAATAAGAGAGTCCTTTGCCCAGGACTCTGATTTCGTCATTGCTCAATTTATGGCTAGACAGATTAAAGATACCTTTACTTAGTTTGTGGATACCTTTACTTTAGTTTGTGGAGTCTCCTCTACCTCTTCTCCCCCTTGGCCGTATGATCTTTGTATCCCTTGGTTGGGCCTTTGGGGAAGATACTGGGCATCTTTTCCCCATAATGGCGCAAAATTCAATGGCGGTTTGTCTAAAAAACCTTGTTAGTGATCAAAAACATAATTTATGCTTACCTGATAAATTCCTTTCTTCTGTTGTGTGATCAGTCCACGGGTCATCATTACTTCTGGGATATAACTCCTCCCCAACAGGAAATGCAAGAGGATTCACCCAGCAGAGCTGCATATAGCTCCTCCCCTCTACGTCAGTCCCAGTCATTCGACCAAGAATCAACGAGAAAGGAGTAACCAAGGGTGAAGTGGTGACTGGAGTATAATTTAAAAAATATTTACCTGCCTTAAAACAGGGCGGGCCGTGGACTGATCACACAACAGAAGAAAGGAATTTATCAGGTAAGCATAAATTATGTTTTCTTCTGTTATGTGTGATCAGTCCACGGGTCATCATTACTTCTGGGATACCAATACCAAAGCAAAAGTACACGGATGACGGGAGGGATAGGCAGGCTCATTATACAGAAGGAACCACTGCCTGAAGAACCTTTCTCCCAAAAATAGCCTCCGAAGAAGCAAAAGTGTCAAATTTGTAAAATTTGGAAAAAGTATGAAGCGAAGACCAAGTTGCAGCCTTGCAAATCTGTTCAACAGAGGCCTCATTCTTAAAGGCCCAAGTGGAAGCCACAGCTCTAGTGGAGTGGGCTGTAATTCTTTCAGGAGGCTGCTGTCCAGCAGTCTCATAGGCTAAACGTATTATGCTACGAAGCCAAAAAGAGAGAGAGGTAGCAGAAGCTTTTTGACCTCTCCTCTGTCCAGAATAAACGACAAACAGGGAAGAAGTTTGGCGAAAATCTTTAGTTGCCTGCAAGTAGAACTTGAGGGCACGAACTACATCCAGATTGTGTAGAAGACGTTCCTTCTTTGAAGAAGGATTTGGACACAAGGATGGAACAACAATCTCTTGATTGATATTCCTGTTAGTGACTACCTTAGGTAAGAACCCAGGTTTAGTACGCAGAACTACCTTGTCTGAGTGAAAAATCAGATAAGGAGAATCACAATGTAAGGCTGATAACTCAGAGACTCTTCGAGCCGAGGAAATAGCCATTAAAAACAGAACTTTCCAAGATAACAATTTTATATCAATGGAATGAAGGGGTTCAAACGGAACACCTTGTAAAACGTTAAGAACTAAGTTTAAACTCCATGGCGGAGCAACAGCTTTAAACACAGGCTTGATCCTAGCTAAAGCCTGACAAAAGGCCTGGATGTCTGGATTTTCTGACAGACGCCTGTGTAACAAGATGGACAGAGCTGAAATCTGTCCCTTTAATGAACTAGCTGATAAACCCTTTTCTAAACCTTCTTGTAGAAAAGACAATATCCTAGCGATCCTAACCTTACTCCAGGAGTAACCTTTGGATTCGCACCAGTATAGGTATTTACGCCATATTTTATGGTAAATCCTTCTGGTAACAGGCTTCCTAGCCTGTATCAGGGTATCAATAACCGACTCAGAAAAACCCCGTTTTGATAAAATCAAGCGTTCAATTTCCAAGCAGTCAGCTTCAGAGAAGTTAGATTTTGATGTTTGAATGGACCCTGTATCAGAAGGTCCTGTCTTAGAGGTAGAGACCAAGGCGGACAGGATGACATGTCCACTAGATCTGCATACCAAGTCCTGCGTGGCCATGCAGGCGCTATTAGAATCACTGATGCTCTCTCCTGTTTGATTTTGGCAATCAATCGAGGAAGCAGCGGGAAGGGTGGAAACACATAAGCCATCCCGAAGTTCCAAGGTGCTGTCAAAGCATCTATCAGAACCGCTCCCGGATCCCTGGATCTGGACCCGTAGTGAGGAAGTTTGGCGTTCTGGCGAGACGCCATGAGATCTATCTCTGGTTTGCCCCAACGTCGAAGTATTTGGGCAAAGACCTCCGGATGAAGTTCCCACTCCCCCGGATGAAAAGTCTGGCGACTCAAGAAATCCGCCTCCCAGTTCTCCACTCCCGGGATGTGGATTGCTGACAGGTGGCAAGAGTGAGACTCTGCCCAGCGAATTATCTTTGATACTTCCATCATTGCTAGGGAGCTTCTTGTCCCTCCCTGATGGTTGATGTAAGCTACAGTCGTGATGTTGTCCGACTGAAACCTGATGAACCCCCGAGTTGTTAATTGGGGCCAAGCCAGAAGGGCATTGAGAACTGCTCTCAATTCCAGAATGTTTATTGGAAGGAGACTCTCCTCCTGATTCCATAGTCCCTGAGCCTTCAGAGAATTCCAGACAGCGCCCCAACCTAGTAGGCTGGCGTCTGTTGTTACAATTGTCCAGTCTGGCCTGCTGAATGGCATCCCCCTGGACAGGTGTGGCCGATAAAGCCACCATAGAAGAGAATTTCTGGTCTCTTGATTCAGATTCAGAGTAGGGGACAAATCTGAGTAATCCCCATTCCACTGACTTAGCATGCACAATTGCAGCGGTCTGAGGTGTAGGCGTGCAAAAGGTACTATGTCCATTGCCGCTACCATTAAGCCGATCACCTCCATGCATTGAGCTACTGACGGGTGTTGAATGGAATGAAGGACACGGCATGCATTTTGAAGCTTTGTTAACCTGTCTTCTGTCAGGTAAATCTTCATTTCTACAGAATCTATAAGAGTCCCCAAGAATGGAACTCTTGTGAGAGGAAAAAGAGAACTCTTCTTTTCGTTCACTTTCCATCCATGCGACCTTAGAAATGCCAGAACTAACTCTGTATGAGACTTGGCAGTCTGAAAGCTTGAAGCTTGTATTAGAATGTCGTCTAGGTACGGAGCTACCGAAATCCCTCGCGGTCTTAGTACCGCCAGAAGGGCACCCAGAACCTTTGTGAAGATTCTTGGAGCCGTAGCCAATCCGAATGGAAGAGCTACAAACTGGTAGTGCCTGTCTAAGAAGGCAAACCTTAGATACCGGTGATGATCTTTGTGGATCGGTATGTGAAGGTAAGCATCTTTTAAATCCACTGTGGTCATGTACTGACCCTTTTGGATCATGGGTAAGATTGTCCGAATAGTTTCCATTTTGAAGGATGGAACTCTTAGGAATTTGTTTAGAATCTTTAAATCTAAGATTGGCCTGAAAGTTCCCTCTTTTTTGGGAACCACAAACAGGTTTGAGTAGAACCCTTGTCCTTGTTCCGACCGCGGAACCGGATGGATCACTCCCATTAATAACAGATCTTGTACACAGCGTAGAAACGCCTCTTTCTTTATCTGGTTTGTTGACAACCTTGACAGATGAAATCTCCCTCTTGGGGGAGATAATTTGAAGTCTAGAAGGTATCCCTGAGATATGATCTCTAGTGCCCAGGGATCCTGAACATCTCTTGCCCAGGCCTGGGCGAAGAGAGAAAGTCTGCCCCCCACTAGATCCGGTCCCGGATCGGGGGCTCTCGATTCATGCTGTCTTTGGGGCAGCAGCAGGTTTCCTGGCCTGCTTGCTCTTGTTCCAGGACTGGTTAGGCTTCCAGCCTTGCCTGTAACGAGCAACAGCTCCCTCCTGTTTTGGTGCAGTGGAGGTTGATGCTGCTCCTGTTTTGAAATTCCGAAAGGGACGAAAATTAGACTGTCTAGCCTTAGCTTTGGCTTTGTCTTGAGGTAGGGCGTGGCCCTTACCTCCTGTAATGTCAGCGATAATTTCTTTCAAACCGGGCCCAAATAAAGACTGCCCCTTGAAAGGTATATTAAGTAATTTGGACTTAGAAGTAACATCGGCTGACCAGGATTTTAGCCACAGCGCCCTACGTGCCTGTATGGCGAATCCTGAGTTCTTAGCCGTAAGTTTGGTTAAATGTACTACGGCCTCCGAAATGAAAGAATTAGCTAGTTTAAGGACTCTAAGCCTGTCCGTAATGTCGTCTAGCGTAGATGAACTAAGGTTCTCTTCCAGAGACTCAATCCAAAATGCTGCCGCAGCCGTAATCGGCGCGATACATGCAAGGGGTTGCAATATAAAACCTTGTTGAACAAACATTTTCTTAAGGTAACCCTCTAATTTTTTATCCATTGGATCTGAAAAAGCACAGCTATCCTCCACCGGGATAGTGGTACGCTTAGCTAAAGTAGAAACTGCTCCCTCCACCTTAGGGACCGTTTGCCATAAGTCCCGAGTGGTGGCGTCTATTGGAAACATCTTTCTAAATATTGGAGGGGGTGAGAACGGCACACCGGGTCTATCCCACTCCTTAGTAACAATTTCAGTTAGTCTCTTAGGTATAGGAAAAACGTCAGTACTCGCCGGGTACCGCAAAGTATTTATCCAACCTACACAGTTTCTCTGGTATTGCAACGGTGTTACAATCATTAAGAGCTGCTAAGACCTCCCCTAGTAATACACGGAGGTTTTCCAATTTAAATTTAAAATTTGAAATATCTGAATCCAATCTGTTTGGATCAGAACCGTCACCCACAGAATGAAGCTCTCCGTCCTCATGCTCTGCGAGCTGTGACGCAGTATCAGACATGGCCCTAGTATTGTCAGCGCACTCTGTTCTCACCCCAGAGTGATCACGCTTGCCTCTTAGTTCTGGTAATTTAGACAAAACTTCAGTCATAACAGTAGCCATATCTTGTAATGTTATCTGTAATGGCCGCCCAGATGTACTAGGCGCCATAATATCACGCACCTCCCGGGCGGGAGATGCAGGTACTGCCGCGTGAGGCGAGTTAGTCGGCATAACTCTCCCCTCGCTGTTTGGTGAAATTTGTTCACATTGTACAGATTGACTTTTATTTAAAGTAGCATCAATACAGTTAGTACATAAATTTCTATTGGGCTCCACCTTGGCATTGGAACAAATGACACAGATATCTTCCTCTGAGTCAGACATGTTTAACACACTAGCAAAAAAACTTACAACTTGGTTATAATCTTTTTTAGCAAAAACGTACTGTGCCTCAAAGAGGTACTAAACGATTAAATGACAGTTGAAATAATGAACTGAAAAACAGTTATAGCATCAAACTTTAAAACAACACAACTTTTAGCAAAGGTTTGTTCCCATTAGTAAAATAACAATAATTAAATTTGACATAAAAAATACAAAGCAACGTTTTTATTCACAGTCACTATAAGAATTCTCACAGCTCTGCTGAGAGAATTTACCTCCCTTCAAAGAAGTTTGAAGACCCCTGAGATCTGTCAGAGATGAACCGGATCATGCAGGAAATATAAAAGTAACTGACTGGAATTTTTTGATGCGTAGCAAAGAGCGCCAAAAACGGCCCCTCCCTCTCCCACACAGCAGTGAAGAGAAACGAAACTGTCACAAATAAAAGCAAAAAAGGCTGCCAAGTGGAAAATAATGCCCAAATATTTATTCACACAGTACCTCAGCAATGTAAACGATTCTACATTCCAGCAAAAACGTTTAACATGATAAATAGTTATTAAAAGGATTAGTGACCTTTAACAGAGTAGTTCCGGTGAAATACCATCCCCAGAATACTGAAGTGTATACATACATGTCATTTTAACGGTATGGCAGGATTTTCTCATCAATTCCATTCAGAAAATAAAAACTGCTACATACCTCAATGCAGATTCATCTGCCCGCTGTCCCCTGATCTGAAGCCTTTACCTCCCTCAGATGGCCGAGAACAGCAATATGATCTTAACAACTCCGGTTAAAATCATAGTAAAAAACTCTGGCAGATTCTTCCTCAAACTCTGCCAGAGAAGTAATAACACGCTCCGGTGCTATTGTAAAATAACAAACTTTTGATTGAAGTCATAAAAACTAAGTATAATCACCATAGTCCTCTCACACATCCTATCTAGTCGTTGGGTGCAAGAGAATGACTGGGACTGACGTAGAGGGGAGGAGCTATATGCAGCTCTGCTGGGTGAATCCTCTTGCATTTCCTGTTGGGGAGGAGTTATATCCCAGAAGTAATGATGACCCGTGGACTGATCACACATAACAGAAGAAATTAATAAAATATTTTTATAAGGGATCAAAGGTATATGGTAATTGGCCATGTATTTGACTGCAAGGGGCTATTGTATATATATATATATATATATATATATATATATATATCAAAAACATTAATTGAAATGAGATCTGAGCTTTTATGCTGCAAAATGAATTGATAAAGTATCTGAGGGCTAGATTACAAGTGGTGCACTAACGTTTGCGCTCAAGCGATGTAGGACTACTGCAGGCGTGTTAATTTACGCATGTATTACAAGTTGAAAGTAAATGTGTTTGCTCGAGAGCAATTGAATTTAGCGCGCGTCAGGTTAGCACAACTGAAGACCTTGCATAAGGGTTAAGGCTAAAAGAAAAGTTGCACCAAACACAACATAAATACAGTAAAATAAACTGTTACACTCATATAAACACTATCTGATCAAAATTAATAAAATATTTTTAAAAGGGATCAAAAGGTATATGGTAATTGGCCATGTATTTGACTGCAAGGGGCTATGATATATATACAGTGTATGTATATATATATATATATATATATATATATATTTATAAACTAGCAGCACTAAAGATATTATGATTGACATGTCCTCTTGTTCCTGCTCCTCATTGTGAATTATTGGCAGGAAAAAGGTGCACGGAGATTGTATAATTAATTAATAAATCTTATAAAGTTAGAATTTATGAAGAAAAAAAAAGTATAGAGAAGAAAGAAAAAAGAAGAAAAATTCAATCTTTACCAGCACTAAGACAATTGTTGCAAATAAAAAGTAACATCCCTCAAGGGAAACAAGAATATACTATCAACAGCAGAGATGTACTGCTAAATAAAAAAACAAATGTAACACTATAGCAGATAGAACAAAATAACATTTAATGTACCAAAGCAATAATATGTTAACCCTATATCCTAAGCACATATGTGATTATAAAGATCTGCTCAAATATAATGTTCCACTAGGAACTGGGGATCCCAAGAGCTGACAATGAAGTATGGGCAAAAAAGGGAGGAAAAAATGATTCCTTAGAAACCAGAAGTCTATATCATATTGATGTATGGCCAATTTCTGTTTGCAAACAATTATAGCTTGTGAATTAAATGGCTTTACTCCCAGTTACTACTCGTAAATATCAGCTCTCAGTAGAGTGATCCCTTCATTGGCAAGTAAGTAATCTTATGGCAACTCTTCTCTTGAAAGTACATGACCCATAGGTAGAAAACATTGTCGGTTACAGGGAGGAAGTCAATTAGTTAATAGTGGAACAATACTCCATTCACTGTGCGGTCCTCCGCAATATACTTTGGCTACCCGGAGTTTACTCACTCAGCATATGTAGTTCCTCTTCCTCCCTCTCACCATGCAAATCACTGACTGCTGTAGTTGTTGTTGGGAAAGATTATATACTTGTTGCAACACGGATTTCTTTAGACTGTTGCCTCCTGTTGTCTTTATGCAGCTTAAAGACGACAGGAGGCAGCAGTCTAAAGAAATACTTACTTGCCAAAATCCGTGTTGCAATGACGGGGGAGACCACGAAAACGTTTAATAAATTGTAAGCTGCAAAACGGCGAGTGCCTTCTTTACTTCTATGTCTATGCACTATTTTTGAAGCGCACCCGGAGGTTGATGACATTGTGAGTGCTGGATCCTAACTCCGTATATGTATGTATATATATATATATATATATATATATATATATATATATATATATATATATATATATATATATATTATAGAAAGACATAGAAAGAATCAAGTGGCATACATTACTGTCACTTTAAAGAAAGGGATTACTGCACACAGAATCCTTAATCAAATTGTAATTTATTAAGTTGCGATTATAAAAAGATATCATTGACCGGGTAGTGTCCAGTGTCCATCTAACCAAAAAAAAAAAAAAACCTAAATAAAGCAAGAAAAACCTTTATAAAAAACAAAGGGTGTGGGTGGCACCAGAAAGGCAGACTGTTAATAAAAGATATACTAGTACAGAGCAGCAATATAAGTGTACAATTGTCAACAATGTTGGCTACTCATATATCTATACAATTCCTGACAATATTAGCTCTTATAGAGAGCTGAACAAATTTAATTGAGATAGAAGCAAGTAAAATACTGTTTTGATTTTTAAACATCTTACCCAATTAATAAAAGGTTAATCAGGGGTGTGCAATCAACCTGTTTACACTGTATCAAGTTGTAGATGTATAAGAGCTAATATTGTCAGGAATTGTATAGATATATGAGTAGCCAACGTTGTTGACAATTGTACACTTATATTGCTGCTTTGTACTAGTATATCTTTCAGGTTATTTAGACTTATTTTAACAGACACCGGTGTCATACAGTTTGTTTTTAGGCTGATGTTTTTAGGTTGATATTTTTAAATCGATTGGTATATTGAATCCTCTTACTTAGAAATCCAATAATTGTTCAATTTAAAAATAAAATATTCTTTTTACTAATACAAGTGAACTTTCATTTATTAACAGTCTGCCTTTCTGGTGCCACCCACACCCTTTGTTTTTTGTAATTGTTTGTAATTTCAAACTTTGTGAGGAGTGTGTTTTAGTGGGTTTGGCCAATACTGTTTTTGACTTAACTCCTAGACCACCCATATTGATCTAAGAAAAACCTTTATGCATATAAACATATACAAAGTACACATGGAGTCCTTAAAGCGAGGATCAAAAGCATCTGGCTATATATCACTACTCAAAGTTACTCACACAGTCCGCAATATCATATTGCGGCAGCGTTTAAACAAACCGTCATTCAGCTTCAGCTCTCAGACATGCCGATACCTTAGATGACGTCATGAGGGGGCAGGTTAGTGATCTTACACACCTCTCCTCTGGTTGGTTAGATTCCAGAAAATCTTTGTCTCATAGGCTGTCATACCACCTGTCAAGTGTAAGGTGTATAGCAGCTTCTATGAGGTTAACTTCCAGTGGGAAAATACCAATACAGCAAAGTCCCATAAAACACAGTTCTGTGCACACACACCAGTCCAAATTCAGGGTGTACCACGGATGTCCAGAAACTCCTCCTACTGGTTGTTTGTTTGCTGAAAGAGCCACATATAGCAGATAACAGGTTAATCTTGCAAAAAAGGTTCATAGCAAAGTATCCAAAAGCCACATTGTTGCAAATGGTATAACACACTGAGTGCCAACGTCACGTACGTTTCACCCCCATCATAGACTTGTGTGTCAGGGGCTTCATCAGGGCATAATTAATCTCCCAGAACCACCTCTTTAATAGCACCTGTATGTGCTCAGGTGATCCACACAGGGCGTCTCCTTAAGGTGGACTATACCATCTTAAAGATTTTAAACATGTAAACAGACTGCCCATCTTCCTATGCAGTTAGTAACAATATTATAACATAATTCCTAGTTGATAATATACATTTATATACGTCACTACTGCCACAGTGTTGCATATTCAGTGCTACTCTGTCAATATGGTGCTCAATCTCACATATTTTATACAATTGAGAAAACAGAGAAACTCAGATAGAAAGGGAACTTTTAAACAGAATTTACAAAAAACAGGCATATTCCAATCTATCATTTAAGCCAAGAGGAAATCTAGTCTTCAGTCTAAAAATCCACTTGGCTTCCTTTTGAAGTAAAACTTTATTATTGTCACCTTCTCTCCCGGAGGAGATGCCATTATCTATAACCACAAACCTCAGAGACTGTGCATCACTATTGTGTGCACAAGCAAAATGCCTTGCTACATTAGTGTCTCTCAGTTTAGTGATATCATCTCTATTGCTCTTGTACCCGGTCCTTTATGGCTATTTTTGTTTTTCCAACATAAAAAACCGGGCACGAGCATCGCAGGAGGTATATAACCCCCACAGAGTTGCAATTGAAAAAGAACCTAATGTCATATATTTTTGATCCATCAACTGAAAACTTCTTTGTACTTTCCATGTGTATACAGTACACACAGTGACCACACGGAAAGCTACCTTTCATTCCTTTATTCTTACGTAACCAATCACAGTCTGAGTGACCTCTTTTAAAATGGCTCCTAACAAGTTTATCTTTCAGACTTGGAGCCTTTCTAGCCACCATTGCAGGGTCAGTCCCCACAACTTCTCCAATTTTCTCATCCATTGTGAGAAGGTGCCAATTCTTTTTCATAATTGACCTGACCTCCTCACACTGGTTATTAAACGTGGAAATGAATCTAATCTGGTTCTGGTTCTCTTTCTCTTTATACAAAATATCATCTCTTGACATACTTCTTGCCTTCCAAAGGGCCTTTTTCACACACTTATTTGAATACCCCCTTTTCAGAAAGCCCTCCTTCATTTGTAATGCATGGCAGTCAAACAGAGAGAGAGGAGCAATTCCTTCTTAGACGCAGGAATTGGCCATACGAAATAGCCCTCTTAAGGTGCTCTGGATGGCCACTTCCAGTGTGTAAAACACTGTTAGTCACGTTTTCTTTTCTATAGTTCTCTGCAATAATAGACTGTCCCTCCTTCTTAATTTGTAGATCAAGAAAGGAGAGTCCTATATTACTGGTTTCAAAGGTTAAAAAAATATTTCTGTTATTCCGATTCAAAATGGTAACAAATTCTTTAAATTCATTGATTGTGCCATCCCACAAGATAAGCACATCGTCCACATACCGTATCCACATCTAGATATGCTCATCAGCAATGTCGCTGTAGTTCTCAAAGACCTCACCGTGCTCCCAAGCCCCCAGATGTAAACAGGCATATGTCGGGGCGCAAACCGCCCCCATCGCTGTGCCCATTAGTTGACGGTACACTTTGCCATCAAACATGAAGACATTATTTTCTAGAATGAATCTCAGTAGTGATACTACAAATTCAGTGTGTCCTTTATACTCTGGACCCCTAAGGACCAGCGACGTACCCTGAATGTCGCTGGCCTTTTTTTGGGACTTGATTGTTTTATAACGTGGTCTTGCCACCAGCGTTGAGACTGCTCAATTCCACAAAGCCTGCTGGAGGGAGGGCATTAATAGCGTGTTCTTGCTAGACTTGTGCTATTATGGCCTGAAAAAAACCTTAACGACCAGTGACATACAGGGTACATTGTGGTCATTAAGGGGTTGAGAAAACTTTCGATGGCTTTCAAACCTACTTTGTGGGGAAAAGAAGAGTATAGACCCTCCACATCCAGTGATTGGTATATTGGTATTTTCCCACTTTAACCACATAGAAGCTGCTATACAAGCCTTACACTTGACAGGCATGACAGCCTATGAGACAAAGATTTTCTGGAATCTAACCAACCAGAGGAGAGGCGTGTAAGATCACTAACCTGCCCCCTCATGACGTCATCTAAGGTATCGGCATGTCTGAGAGCTGAAGCTGAATGACGGTTTGTTTAAACGCTGCCACAAACAGAGGTATACCTCCGGATTCCAAGCTTGCAAGCCTTCAATATCATTTGTGGACTGTGTGAGTAACTCTGACTAGTGATATTTAGCCAGATGCTTTTGATCCTCGCTTTAAGGACTCTATGTGTACTTTGTATATGTTTAAAGGCATAAAGGTTTTTCTTGCTTTATTTAGGTTTTGTTTGTTTTTGTTAGATGTTGTATGTTTTTTGTTGGTTTGTTCAGGACACTGGATACTACCCAGTCAATGATATCTTTTTATAATCGCAACTTAATAAATTACAATTTGATTAAGAATTCTGTGTGCAGTAATCCCTTTCTTTAAAGTGACAGTTATGTATGCCACTTGATTATTTCTGTGTCTTTCTATAAAAGAATTCTTTAAAGGGTTGCACCAGGTTTTGTTAAGCATAATAGTATTAACTCCTCCCTCCGATTCTAAATAATAATAAAATAGATATATATATATATATATCTCCTCTCAAATAAATGCACTCTCAGGACTTTTATATGGAATAACAAAGTTATTTTTTATTGGAACGTTTTCGGGTATACACTACCCTTCCATCAGCATCTGGTAGTGTATACCCGAAAACTTTCCAATAAAAAATAACTTCATTATTCCATATAAAAGTCCTGAGAGTGCATTTATTTGAGAGGCTATTGTTCTGTATTTCTGCACCCAGGCAGCTGACACCGGTTGGTTGATCTGTTGAGAGGAGGTCAGCGGTGAGGTCAGTGGCTAGTGAGGCAATGGCTAGTATCACATCCAGATAAACACACACATGAACCCAATAGAGGTTCAATTGTTGGATACTTAAAGGGACAATCTACACTAAAATTGTTATATGCTTAAAAAGATAGATAATGCCTTTACTACCCATTCCCAGCTTTGCACAACCAACATTGACATATTAATACACTTTATAACATTTAAACCTCTAAATTTCTGCCTGTTTCTAAGCCACTACAGATAGCCTTTTATCACATGCTTTTTTATTTGCTTTTCACAACAGGAGACTGCTAGTTCACGTGGGCCATATAGATAACATTTTGTTCACGCTCAAGGAGTTATTTAAGAGTTAGAACAACAGCACTAAATGCAAGTCAATAGATAATAAATAAAAGTCATGTGATCAGGGGGCTGTCAGAAGATGCTTAGATATAAGGTAATCGCAGAGGTGAAAAGTGTATTAATATAACTGGTTTGGTTATGCAAAAGTGGGGAATGTGTAATAAAAGGATTATCTATCTTTAAAAAAAAAAATGTAGACTGTCCCTTTTAAAAGTCTGCAGAAACACTCAGGCACACAAAAAAACATGTCTCACTAAAGAGTTAAATACATTGCTAGATAAAATAAGAAATATAAAGCAAAAATGTCAGAATTCTTAAGTTTTAGAGGAACATTACAAGTGTGAAATAGTAGGGACCTAAGAGTATTTATATACTTAAACACACACAGGCATTCCTACAGCTCATTACTCTTCTGCATCATCCAGGGTGCACTGTTACTGTAAAACACAATATATGCACCATAGAATAAAGGAAAAAAGAGGAGTAGAAAAGAAAACACTATGCTAAGCACAGCAGGGGTTAAAAAAAAAAGTTTGTGTTCTGCTGTGAACTGGAGTATGGGAGATTTATGTCCTGTCAGTGTCACGGCAGCATAACTTAGATAAAACAGCCTTTCTCCTTTACCTTATTGTTCACTGAATTCTCTCTAGTGTACTGTGTGCAGAGGCTGGCGGCACTTCATTGGGGAGGTAAGAGTGGGAGGGAAGGAAACGGCAAGCTTCTAGCAGCAGCCCAGAGAAATTGCAGAGGCAGTTCACAAGTCACACATTACACTCAGAGCCTAGAAGTTTGAAACCTGCGCTCTGTGAGTGGTCAGCACTTGTGGCGGCACATATCACTGGTTATGAAAATTTGATTGACAGTCAGACCCAGGTCTGAAGCGCCCAACCCTCCCATCCCATTTTTTTTTTTTAAATAAATAAAAAGTTTTAAAATGCAATGTTGGATTCAATCGTTTTTTTACAGAACTAAGTGCTGCTCAACTCCTTACAAAAAGTTACAGTGCTATCTCAGACCTGTCTGGCTCCTGTAGTAACCCGTCACCCATGACCCCCTGATGGCAGCCCTGACTCCACGCAAAATACAAAAGCAGCATTTCCCTTTACCTTTGCAGGGCAGACAGTTCAATGCACACTACTCCTTTAGTTCTTTTTTTGTGTCTCATAGTTTCTTGCTTATGTTAAAGCAAAGAGCATTTGCAATAAAAGACCACACAGCTTCAGCACAGCAACCTTCCTGCTCTAATCCCCACTCCAACGTGATAACACACACTAACCTTAAAGGGAAATGCCACCCACATTTTTTCTTTTATGATTTAGAAAGAGAATGCAATTTTAAACATCTTTCTAATTTACTTATATTATCTAATTTGTTTTATTCTCTTGATATTCTTTGATCAAAAGCATATCTAGATATGCTCACTAGCTGCTGTTTGGTTGCTGCACATAGAAGCCTCGTGTGATTGGCTCACCATGTGCATTGCTTTTTCTTCAACTAAGGATATTTAAAAAATGAAGCAAAATAAATAATGGAAGTAAATTGTAATGTTGTTTAAATTTCTATTCTCTATCTGAATCATGAAAGAAAGATTTTGGGTTTAGTGGCCCTTTAACTATCTGCTGAAACGTCCTCCAGCACTCAACAGGGCTGTATCAACTCACTCCATGAGTGAATAGTCACATTCCACTCCTTCAATACCTTCGGTCCTGACTCTGGAGGCTGTCAGGCTGAAGCCACGGCCAGCCAGGCATGGTAATACCAACACAGACAGCTTCAATCCTGGTTGTTAACAATGTGGGCGAGACAAGAGAGTGCTTCGCCAATCATATGTCCATAGTCTCAACTGACATCAGCCCCACCCCATAAGGCTGCTAGAGAGCAGCCTTAACTGTGCTCTAATTGATTTGGTTAAAATACAACAATGTGACTCACAGAGTGGGGTGGGCACTCCGGCGCTCCATTATACAGCATCGGAGACTGAGCTGGTGACTGCCTCTCTCCATGAATGTCAAGTAAAAAAAATGTTTTCACTTTTTAAATTTTAATTAAAATTTGTTTTTTTCTTTCTATGGCAGGGTAAGCAGTGCCTCCCCTGCCTCCTGACTGCACGTCCCATTATATATATATATATGTCCAAGTTATAACACAAGCACTCACTGGACTTGATACAGGTGAAATATAAAGTTTTTTATGCCATATAAACAAGTGAAGTTTTGGGGTGTTCACCCCTTCATCAGACCAACGGTGAACACCCCCCGAAATGTCACTTGTTTATATGGAATAAAACACTTTTTATTTCACCTGTATATCAAGTCCAATGAGTGCTTGTGTTATAACTTGGATATTTTAACTGGCCGAATTGAAACTTACTGTTTGTAGGAGTGCACTTATTTCAGTGGAATATATATATATATTGTGTGTAACATAGTAACATAGTAGATAAGGTTGAAAAAAGACTGAAGTCCATCGAGTTCAACCTATACAAATCTAAAATACTTACAAAAAGCTCCAGTCAAGCTTAAATAACCCCATTAAAATGTGACCCATTTAATACTAGCAATCATATCTATGAATTTTGTTTATATACAGAAATTTATCCAGACTATTTTTTAAATGTATCTATGGTATTGGCATTCACTACCTCCTTTGGTAATGAGTTCCACAATTTTATTGCTCTTACAGTGAAAAAACGTTTCCGTTGCAGGAGATTAAATCTCCTTTCCTCCAACCTTAAATTATGACCTCTTGTCAGAAACTATTTTCTTGGAATAAAAAGAGCTTCTGCCATCTCTGTATATGGGCCTTGAATATATTTATATAAAGTAATCATGTCACCTCTCAAGCGCCTTTTTTCTAAAGAGAACAGACCCAGTTTGGCTAGCCTCTCCTCATAGGTTAATTTCTCCAATCCCCTTATTAGCTTTGTGGCCCTTCTCTGAACTTTTTCTAGTTCTGCAATATCTTTTTTAGCAATCGGTCCCCAGAACTGCACTCCAAACTCAAGGTGAGGTCTTACCAGGGCTTTATATAATGACAGAATTATGCTTTCCTCCCTTGAATCAATGCCTCTTTTAATACATGCTAGTATCTTATTAGCCTTTGAAGCCGCTGCCCTGCATTGTGCACTCATCTTTAGCTTGTTATCTATTACTACTCCCAAATCCCTTTCCTCCTGTGTTTGGCTAAGTCTTGTCCCATTTAAAAAATACGTAGCCTGCTTATTTTTACTTCCAAAATGTAGAACCTTACATTTTTCCGTATTAAATCTCATTTTCCATTCACTTGCCCATAGTTCTAATTTTAGCAAATCCCTTTGTAAAGAGAGTTCGTCCTGCTCTGACCTAATGACCTTACTTAACTTAATATCATCTGCAAAAATAGAGATGTCGCTATTTAATCCTTGCTCCAAGTCATTTATAAAAATATTAAAAAGAACAGGGCCCAGTACTGATCCCTGGGGGACGCCACTGATTACCTTTGTCCAAGATGAGTATGATCCATTTACTACTACTCGTTGCTCCCTATCTTTTATCCAGTTATTTATCCATGAGCTAACATTTTCAGCTATTCCCAGTCCCTTAATTTTGTGCATTAATCTCTCATGTGGCACTGTATCAAATGCCTTTGCAAAATCTAAGTATATCACATCAACTGATTCCCCTTTATCTATATTTTTACTTACTTCCTCGTAGAATCTAATTAGATTAGTTTGACATGATCTATTTCTCCTAAAGCCATGCTGATTAGAACTCATAATCTTGTTTACACGAATATGCTCATCAATATAATCTATTATAATCCCTTCAAATATCTTCCCCACTATTGATGTCAGACTAACTGGTCTATAGCTTCCTGGATCATCCCTGCTTCCCTTTTTGAAGAGTGGCACCACATCAGCTTTACGCCAATCCTGGGGTACCATGCCTGAGGATAATGAGTCTTGAAAAATTAAGAGTAAAGGTTTGTCTATAACAGTGCTAAGTTCACTTAACACCCTTGGGTGTATTCCATCTGGGCCTGGAGTTTTATTTACCTTAATATTTTTTAGTTTTTTCCTGATATCCTCTAAACAAAACCCAGTTAGTGGTATGGACTGGCATGTTCTATTCTGTTCCAAAGTATCATTCAATTGTTCCTCTCGTGTATACTGAAGAAAAAAACTGGTTTAGTACCTCAGCCTTCTCCCTGTCATTATTTATCATGCTACCCTCCACACATTTTAATGTACCTATATTATCCTTCTTAGATTTTTTGCTATTTATGTACATAAAGAACCTTTTAGGGTTAGACTTTAATTAATTAATTAATTAATTTTTAATTTTGGCTAATTTGATTGCTTTTTTGCATGCTTTGTTACATTCCTTATAAATATTGTATGCTGAGTCTGTACTATTTTCTTTTAATAATTTAAATGCCCTACGTTTTTTCCTAATTTCTCTTAACACATTTTTATTTAGCCATAACGGCTTAGTTTTTTTATTTTTATTTTTATAACCATATGGTATGTATTGATATGTATATTTATTTAACAAATTTTTAAATATTATCCATTTATCCTCTATATTTTTATTAGAAAATACATTGTCCCAATTTATATTTAATGATTTCCTTAAATCGTTGAATTTTGCTTTCTTGAAATTAAAAGTCTTAGTTAAGCCTTTAAAACACTGCATATGAAAAGAGATTTCAAATGTAACCATGTTATGATCAATGTTACCCAAATGTTCTTTAACTTCTATGTTTGATATTATATCTGTATTGTTTGATAGCACTAAATCCAATATAGCTTTACTCCTAGTTGGCTCCTCTATTAATTGTGACAAGAAGTTATCCCTGAGAACATTTAAAAATCTATCCCCCTTAGCTGAATTACTAGTTTCATTGGCCCAGTTTATATCAGGGTAGTTAAAATCTCCCATAATTACAGCACTGTTATTAGCAGCCTTACCTATTTGGATAAGTAGTTGAGTTTCCTCCGGGTCACTAATGTTGGGAGGCTTGTAGCATGTTCCTAGTAATATATTTTTTTTTTTCCCCCACTCTTTATTTCAACCCACAGGGTCTCTACATTGTCACTTGTATCATAAATATCTTCCCTTATTGTAGGTTTAAGGTCAGGTTTAATATACATGCAAATTCCTCCACCCCTTTTATTATTCCTGTCCCTCCTAAATAATGTATACCCCTCTAAGTTAACTGCCCAGTCATGTGAATCATCCCACCAAGTTTCAGTTATACTGATAACATCATAGTCCTCTTCTGCAACTAAGAGCGTCAAGCTCCCCCATTTTACCTGTCATGCTTCTTGCATTTGTTGTCATACATTTAATTTTCATGTGCTTTCTGCTGCTACTTGGTGTACTTTCCTCTATACTTTCTAATGTGACATTTCTTAAGTCATCCCTTCCTTGAGATATTAAGGGAGTGACATATTCAGAGACTGATCTCTCTGTTCTATTTTGTTCTAATTGACCCTCCCCCCCTTTGCCTAGTTTAAAAGGTTCTCTAAACTTGCTACCATCCTTTCCCCCAACACACCTGCACCCATGTAATTCAGGTGCAATCCATCCTTACTGTACAAATTGTACCCTAGTGAAAAATCAGCCCAGTGTTCTAAAAAGTCAAACCCCTCATTTTTACACCATGTTTTTAGCCATGAATTAACAGACCTTAGCTCCTTCTGCCTTACTGAGTTAGCACACGGCACTGGTAATATCTCAGAAAATATTACTTTGGAGGTCCTTGCTTTAAGCTTGCTACCTAACTCGCTGAAGTCATTTTTTAGGACTCTCCATCTCCCGCCGATTCCTTCATTAGTACCAATATGCACCATGACTGCAGGATCAGACCCACATCCCACTAACAATCTATCAATACGCTCCACAATATGCCTAACACGAGCCCCTGGAAGACAGCAAACTGTTCTATGTAAAGGGTCTGGATGACAAATTACCCTATCAACCTTCCTTATAATAGAGTCTCCTACCACCAACATCTGCCTCTGGCCCTGACTTGTATGCCCCTCTTCCATGACTGAAGGACTGCCCACCATAGTATGCTCCTCTTCCACAGCTAAAGGACTGTTCACTATACTAGGCAACACAGCCCTCTCTGACACTGCCACCCCTGAACTGATATCCCCAACATCTTCACTTAATCTGGCAAATCTATTGGGGTGTACCAGCTCAGAACTGGCCTGTCTCTTCCGCTTACATTTACCTCGCCCTCTAACTGTGACCCAGCTACATCCTGGAGTCTCCTCATCTGAATCCTCCCCATTCCCACTGCTGGAACCATTAACAACCAGCTCAGTCCTATCCATTTCCCTTTCAAGTGTCTGAATTTCATGCAGTGTTGCAATTCGTTCCTCCAGATCCCCAATACGAGTTTCTAAAGAGACAATATGCTTGCACTTGCCACAAACATATAATCCCTGAAGCGGCTGCTCCAGTGATGCAAACATGTGGCAAGCTGTACACTGAATGAGATTCTCACACATTCTTAATAAAAGGTTTAACTTAAAAGTATTAAATAAATATATTTCCCCTTGGTTACCCCAAAACCTTGGTTGCCTAACTACCTTGGTTAGCTAACTATTATACTTAAACAGACAATGTTACTTTAACAGAGAGTCAATACAGCAAGCCTGAAAGAGCAAGCTCACAGAGTAAATGTGCTAAATTTATAGGCTTGCAAGGCCCACACAGGTGAAAATAATCCCACCCCTAATTACCCACACAGACAGAAAAAAATAAATAAAAAAAATGGAATGCTAGAAATAAAGTTATTTAGTTATTTCCTTTTTTTAAATTAAAAATGCAACCCTTGCAAAGCAAATAATTTATAAAATAGCTTGGTTAGCTATTATACTTAAACAGACAATGTTACTTTAACAGAGAATCAATACAGCAAGCCTGAAAGAGCAAGCTCACAGAGTAAATGTGCTAAATTTATAGGCTTGCAAGGCCCACACAGGTGAAAATAATCCCACCCCTAATTACCCACACAGACAGAAAAAAATAAATTAAAAAAAATGGAATGCTAGAAATAAAGTTATTTAGTTATTTCCTTTTTTTAAATTAAAAATGCAATCCTTGCAAAGCAAATAATTTATAAAATAGCTTGGTTAGCTATTATACTTAAACAGACAATGTTACTTTAACAGAGAATCAATACAGCAAGCCTGAAAGAGCAAGCTCACAGAGTAAATGTGCTAAATTTATAGGCTTGCAAGGCCCACACAGGTGAAAATAATCCCACCCCTAATTACCCACACAGACAGAAAAAAAAATAAAAAAAAAATGGAATGCTAGAAATAAAGTTATTTAGTTATTTCCTTTTTTTAAATTAAAAATGCAACCCTTGCAAAGCAAATAATTTATAAAATAGCTTGGTTAGCTATTATACTTAAACAGACAATGTTACTTTAACAGAGAATCAATATAGCAAGCCTGAAAGAGCAAGCTCACAGAGTAAATGTGCTAAATTTATAGGCTTGCAAGGCCCACACAGGTGAAAATAATCCCACCCCTAATTACCCACACAGACAGAAAAAAAAAAAAAAAAGGAATGCTAGAAATAAAGTTATTTAGTTATTTCCTTTTTTTAAATTAAAAATGCAACCCTTGCAAAGCAAATAATTTATAAAATAGCTTGGTTAGCTATTATACTTAAACAGACAATGTTACTTTAACAGAGAATCAATACAGCAAGCCTGAAAGAGCAAGCTCACAGAGTAAATGTGCTAAATTTATAGGCTTGCAAGGCCCACACAGGTGAAAATAATCCCACCCCTAATTACCCACACAGACAGAAAAAAAAAATTTAAAAAAAAATGGAATGCTAGAAATAAAGTTATTTAGTTATTTCCTTTTTTTAAATTAAAAATGCAACCCTTGCAAAGCAAATAATTTATAAAATAGCTTGGTTAGCTATTATACTTAAACAGACAATGTTACTTTAACAGAGAATCAATACAGCAAGCCTAAAAGAGCAAGCTCACAGAGTAAATGTGCTAAATTTATAGGCTTGCAAGGCCCACGCAGGTGAAAATAATCCCACCCCTAATTACCCACACAGACATAAAAAAAAAAAAAAAAAAAAAATGGAATGCTAGAAATAAAGTTATTTAGTTATTTCCTTTTTTTAAATTAAAAATGCAACCCTTGCAAAGCAAATAATTTATAAAATAGCTTGGTTAGCTATTATACTTAAACAGACAATGTTACTTTAACAGAGAATCAATACAGCAAGCCTGAAAGAGCAAGCTCAGAGTAAATGTGCTAAATTTATAGGCTTGCAAGGCCCACACAGGTGAAAATAATCCCACCCCTAATTACCCACACAGAGAGAAAAAAAAAAATTAAAAAAAAGGAATGCTAGAAATAAAGTTATTTAGTTATTTCCTTTTTTTAAATTAAAAATGCAACCCTTGCAAAGCAAATAATTTATAAAATAGCTTGGTTAGCTATTATACTTAAACAGACAATGTTACTTTAACAGAGAATCAATACAGCAAGCCTGAAAGAGCAAGCTCACAGAGTAAATGTGCTAAATTTATAGGCTTGCAAGGCCCACACAGGTGAAAATAATCCCACCCCTAATTACCCACACAGACAGAATTTTTTTTTTTTTTAAAAATGGAATGCTAGAAATAAAGTTATTTAGTTATTTCCTTTTTTTAAATTAAAAATGCAACCCTTGCAAAGCAAATAATTTATAAAATAGCTTGGTTAGCTATTATACTTAAACAGACAATGTTACTTTAACAGAGAATCAATACAGCAAGCCTGAAAGAGCAAGCTCACAGAGTAAATGTGCTAAATTTATAGGCTTGCAAGGCCCACACAGGTGAAAATAATCCCACCCCTAATTACCCACACAGACAGAAAAAAATAAATAAAAAAAATGGAATGCTAGAAATAAAGTTATTTAGTTATTTCCTTTTTTTAAATTAAAAATGCAACCCTTGCAAAGCAAATAATTTATAAAATAGCTTGGTTAGCTATTATACTTAAACAGACAATGTTACTTTAACAGAGAGTCAATACAGCAAGCCTGAAAGAGCAAGCTCACAGAGTAAATGTGCTAAATTTATAGGCTTGCAAGGCCCACACAGGTGAAAATAATCCCACCCCTAATTACCCACACAGACAGAAAAAAAAAAATTAAAAAAAAATGGAATGCTAGAAATAAAGTTATTTAGTTATTTCCTTTTTTTAAATTAAAAATGCAACCCTTGCAAAGCAAATAATTTATAAAATAGCTTGGTTAGCTATTATACTTAAACAGACAATGTTACTTTAACAGAGAATCAATACATCAAGCCTGAAAGAGCTGAGAGATTATTTAGAGTGTGTCTAAATAATAATTCTATAATAATATCTAATAATGTGTTTACTGTGTATTTACTATAAATATTTAACCCGGCAGGAATACACTAATTCTTCATCTGCGCTAATCCGACATGAGTTATATTAAGGTGCGTTATGTATTTATTAAATATAAAATATTAAAATATTTTATATTTAATATTTACAAAACGTGCCTTAAGATAACTCATTCTTCATGCGCGTTAGACCTAAAGTGTGCAAACAGGAACACGTTACCCATATTTTACATTTGTTTTTTCTTAACATTGAGAAAAAACTTTTTTTTAAAAAAAATATAGGATTTATATATATAAAAGACTAACAGCACAAATCTCAATTGAAAAAAAAAACAATTTATGTAAGAACTTACCTGATAAATTAATTTCTTTCATATTGGCAAGAGTCCATGAGCTAGTGACGTATGGGATATACAATCCTACCAGGAGGGGCAAAGTTTCCCAAACCTCAAAATGCCTTTAAATACACCCCTAACCACACCCACAATTCAGTTTAATGATTAGCCAAGTAGTGGGGTGATAGAAAAAGGAGTAGAAAGCATCAAAAAGGAACTGGAAATATAATTGTGCTTTATACAAAAAATCATAAGCACCATAAAAAAGGTGGGTCTCATGGACTCTTGCCAATATGAAATAAATGAAATTATCAGATAAGTTCTTATATAAATTATGTTTTCTTTCATGTAATTGGCAAGAGTCCATGAGCTAGTGATGTATGGGATAGCAATACCCAAGATGTGGAACTCCACAGAAGAGTCACTAGAGAGGGAGGGATAAAAATAAAAACAGCCATTTTCCACTGAAAAAATTAAATCCACACCCTAAAGAATATTTTTTTCTCATAAATGCAAATAAGAAACTTAAAAAAGAGGAATCAATCTCAAACAGCTGCCTGAAGATTGGCTGATAGAATTCTATAAGCCAATCGGAATTAAGGTAGGAAATTAAGCCAATAGAATGCAAGCTCAATACTACTGGCTGATTGGATCAGCCAATAGGATTGAACCTCAATTCTATTGGCTGATTGCATCAGCCAATAGGATTTTTCCTACCTTAAATCCGATTGGCTGATAGAATTCTATCAGCCAATCGGAATCGAAGGGTCGGTATCTTGGATGACATCATTTAAAGGAACCTTCATTCTTCAGTTGGACTTCGTTTGAAGAGGATGCTCCACGTCGGCTGGATTGAAGATGGACCCGCTCTGCTCCGGATGGATGAAGATAGAAGATGCCGTCTGGATGAAGACGTCTGTCTGGATGTCCTCTTCTGCCCGGATCGGATGAAGACTTCGGCCCCTCTGGAGGACCACTTGTGCCCGGCTGGGTGAAGACGTCTCAAGGTAGGGTGATCTTCAAGGGGTTAGTGTTAGGTTTTATTAAGGGGGGATTGGGTGGGTTTTAGAGTAGGGTTAGGTGTGTGGGTTATAATGTTGGGGGGGGTATTGTATTTTTTTTTTTACAGGTTAAAGAGCTGATTACTTTGGGGCAATGCCCCACAAAAGGCCCTTTTAAGGGCTATTTGTAATTTAGTATAGGGTAGGGAATTTTATTATTTTGGGGGTATTTTTTATTTTATTAGGGGGATTAGAGTAGGTGTAATTAGTTTAAAAAAATTGTAATTATTTTTTTATTTTCTGTAATTTAGTGTTTGTTGTTTTTCGTACTTTAGTTTATTTAATTTAATTGTAATTAATTGTAGTTAGTTTAGGGAATGAATTTAATTATAGTGTAGTGTTAGGTGCAATTGTAACTTAGGTTAGGGTTTATTTTACAGGTCAATTTGTAGCTAGGTAGTTATTAAATAGTTAATAACTATTTAATAACTATTGTACCTAGTTAAAATAAATACAAAGTTGCCTGTAAAATAAAAATAAATCCTGATAGCTACAATGTAACTATTAGTTATATTGTAGCTAGCTTAGGGTTTATTTTATAGGTATTTATTTTTAAATAGGAATAATTTAGTTAATTGTAGTAATTTTATTTATATTTATTTAAATTATATTTAAGTTAGGGGGTGTTAGGGTTAGACTTAGGTTTAGGAGTTAATGCCTTTAATATAGTTGCGGCGACGTTGGGGGTGGCAGATTAGGGGTTAATAAATGTAGGTAGGTGGCGGCGATGTTAAGGATGGGGATGGGGGGGCAGATTAGGGGTAAATAAAATTAAACTAGTGTTTGCGAGGCAGGAGTGCGGCGGTTTAGGGGTTAATATATTTATTTAAGTGGCGGCGATGTCCGGTCGGCAGATTAGGGGTTAAAAACTTTATTTAAGTGTTTGCGATGGGGGGGCGCCTCGGTTTAGGGGTTAATAGGTAGTTTATTTTAACACATAAAACTCTTAACTACCGACTTTTAAATGCAGTAGGATTCTTGACAGGAGAGGGTGTACCGCTCACTTTCTCCAAGACTCGTAATACCGGCGTTAATAAAATCCCATTAAAAAGATAGGATACGCAATTGACGTAAGGCGATTTGCTGTATGCTCGAGTCGCGCAAGAAAAGTGAGTGGTACACCTGTACCTGCCAGACTCGTAATACCAGCGGGCATTAAAAAGCAGCGTTGGGACCCCTCAACGCTGCTTTTTAAGGCTAACGCAAGACTCGTAATCTAGGCGTATGTGTTTTGTACTCTCAAAGAGATATACAGATAAGAAATATTAATCTGTATGGGATAGTAATCCAATGTAGATATAATTATATGAAAATGACATGTTTGCTGATGTCAAGGTATGTATATCATATTAAGATGATTCTGGGGAAAGCAAATGATTGACAATGTAATTGAAAATTGGTATGATTGCTAGAAACATGTTTGTATTTAATATTAGAGTAATCAAAAAATGAAATTATATTAGCCCATCTATACTTAAAATTATAAGTGATTAATGCAAAAAGTTATAGTATGTTAAATAATCACAATATAGGGAGATATTTGGATTAGCAGTGATTGATGGTGAGACTATTTGCTGGTTGTCTGCTGCCCCCTAGGGGAATGGAACTGGTATGACAGCCAAATAAATTGTCTATTAGAACACATGCAGAGCCAGTCAGGGAGGCGTCTCCCAGGTGACCAATGAGATGTTCAGATCCAAGGATGAATCACAGACAAGCTTCCGAAGGGCCTATCATATAGTTTCACCAATGATTAAGATAATATAAGCTAAATGCAAGAGGAGAGGCAGGCAAACTTTTTGCTAAACTCTGGACTGATAATTTGCTGCGTTGGGACACAGTCACTTTAAGCAAATTGGGCTACTTTTTCTTATCCACATTGCAATACCTTTATTTCATATGAGGTGAAACTAAAAATATTGGAAGCTGAAATATCGATTTGGTTATTTTTGGTGAAGTATACGCGATTGATAAATATATGTATAATATTTAAATCAAAGGTATTTGGTAACTATAACTAAATTGCAGTTAGTCATTTTAAAAGGGTACTTTGTATTTTAGCTTGCATTCATAGTCCTGTGTAGTCTTAACTAGTCACTCTTGTATGCTAAGTAATTAATGTATTTGCTAGAAAAATATCCTTTGTGTTGAATATATTTTAGTCAGGCCCATTATTGTAAGTAAATCTTTCTGGTATGTAATTTATCTTTGCAAATATATATATATATATATATATATATATATATATAGGTTGCACCGATACCATTTTTTTATGACCGAGTACAAGTACCGATACTTGTTTTCAAATACTCGCCGATACCAATTACCAATACTTTTTTTTTTTAATGTCATGAATCCTTCTTTATAATTATAAAGGGCTGTAATTCAAAAGACATTATGAAATAATAAAAGTTTTATTTGTCACAAAGTTCACTGAACATGTTTATAAATAAAAAATATTACAATAAAATATTACATTTAAAGGGGTGATGCAATTGGGTTGTAGGGATGTTATATAACATCAATCTGACATTTGTATGGAGGTTCGACTCTAAGCTGAACAGTCTTTCACTTTCCACACTACTGCATGGTGCAGAAAGATATTTTTGGGCCATTTTAGCCAGAGCTGGAAATCTGTTTATTAACTGACCAGTACTTCAGGGGTTTGTCTGAACGAGTAGTAAACAATTTTTTGTTTAGTCTCCACTCCAGTTTAAAATAAAATGAGAACATGCAGTTTGAAAAAACACCACAAGATAGCATATGGGTAGGAAGTGGAGGTATCGGTTTAAGTATCGGTGCATTTGCACGAGTACAAGTACTTGGTATCGGTGCAACCCTAATATATATATATATATATATATATATATATATATATATATATATATATATTAGAATTTGTCTTAATTGTAGATAATTAAGAATTTATTTCAGTAAGTATATATATATATAAAAATTCTATTGTTTTAATTAGGGTTGTATAGAATCATTTGTGGGCTTAATAGCTTAAGTATATTTGTCTGGTAGCTAGGGACCCATACTGTGATATTTCATTGTGGTATTTTAATGCAATTCAATTGTGAATAAGGTTAATTCTAAAGGTATATTTGGTTTGCTTTGTAAAAAATATTATAACAGTTTTAAACTTGTATAGTTTGATTCATATCTGGTTTTCTATAAATATAATTCAATGTGTCTATAAATTTTAACCAATATAAAGAATTTAGGAATTTACATTAATTTTGTTTAGTATATGCATTTTATTGGGGGTTTGTTTTAAAGAATAATTATTAAATATATTGTATTATAACCCGGCCATATACTGACAACAGTAACATCAGAGTCAGGATCAGAATGAGACATTTCGCAAAACGTAACAGAAAAAGAAAAATAACATTAGGCCAAACATTCAATTTCCACAATGTAACCGTTTCAGTAGAGAAAAAACAAAAGTAGTCATAAGTTCATGAAAACAGGGAGCATTCGAGGGAAAGGGTATAATAACTAAAATTTGGCACCAAGAATGACGCATTACGCAAAAGAAGTTAAAAAATGTTGGCGCAAAACTAACACCAGGAAATAACACACCTTGCGTCATAAACGCAATTTCGCGCCAAAACAACTAGCATCAACAAAGACTCAGGAAATAACGAAATTTGCGCCAAAGGCGCAACTTCGCAGCAAAAAAAAGTAATAAAAAACAGCATTTTGAGTTCTCGCAAGCCTAGATTTGCCTGCGAAAAAATTAAAGTCAAATTAGAAAAAGACTGAACCCCAGGTAAGAAAAAAAAGTTTTAATAAACTTCCCAAACATGATTCCTATACTGAAACTGTTTAGACTGCAAAGGGAAATACACATAGACCTGACTCATGGCAAATATAACTAAAATACATATATTTAAAACTTTATATTAATACATAAAGCACCAAACCATAGCTGAGAGCGTCTTAAATAAAGTTACATACTTACCGAAAGACACCCATCCACATATAGCAGATAGCCAAACCAGTACTGAAACCTATCAGCAGAGATAATGGTATATAAGAGTATATTGTCGATCTGAAAAGGGAGGTAGGAGATGAATCCCTACGACTGATAACAGAGAACCCTTGAAAAGATTTCCCGTGAGAGAAACCATAAAATCAATAGGAGATACTCCCTTCACATCCCTCTGACAAACACTTTACTCTGAGAGGAATTGGGCTTCAGAATGCTTAGAAGCGCTTATCATAGAAGAAATCATAAAAATCAAGCACAAACTTACTTCACCACCTCCATAGGAGGCAAATTTTGTAAAACTGAAATTGTGGGAGGGGTGTATTTATAGGCATTTTGAGGTTTGGGAAACTTTGCCCCTCCTGGTAAGATTGTATATCCCATACGTCACTAGCTCATGGACTCTTGCCAAATACATAAAAGAAATAATAATTATAAAACAGCCAATTAGCTTTGTAAATGCTGATGTCCCACTATGTGATCTCATGTGATTTTCAGTGAAATCTTTCAAGATTTTATAGTAAACGTCATTAAAATTAGTAGGGAAATAACATGACACCTGCACATGCCAGATGCACACTACCTTGGAAGTCCTGGGCCTAGCAATCTGATTGGCTGCCTAATGTATCTTTACAATGGGATGTGGCTACTGAGGAAATATTGAGGTAAAATATCTTCCTTATTTTCTAGTCAGCTTTTTACAGCTATGCTATATCACTTTCAAGTACTTCAACATTTGGGTATCATGTCCCTTTAATGCCTCCCTTTCCTTTCATTGTATCAGCCCTGAATGTCAATGTAAGGAGACAAAAAGGGTTAGCTTACAGCTAACCAACCATCCCCTATGAAATGCTCACTTTTCATACTACTCAGAATATTTTTTCCCCCTATTTAGAACTTTTTCATTTTCTTCGTCACAATTAGAATTCTGAGACTTTTTTTCAGGGAACATCCCAAATATTTTATTGTTACTTAAAGAAAATAAACATCATACCATATTCTCATATCATATCCAATATCAAGCTAGTGTCTCATATAAGGCCCATTTAAGTATCAAATAAATTAATTTATGAACATTTTCTTAAAAAAAAAAAAAATAATAATAATAATAATTGGAGAATATTAATAAGATTGAGCAATGCTTTGAGAAAGAGAGGTTAAGAGACATCAACTCAGTGTTATGTTAAAAATAGCATGTTGTCTGTTAAATTTAATAAACCCTCATTCTACTATTTACCATCTAGAATTTGTTTCTAGTTTTTAGCACTACAAGGAGTAGCAATTAATAGCTTGGCAAAAAGAAAACCATAAACAACAAAGTTTAAATTTCAATGCTGGTCTCATATTTAAAAATAATAATAATAAAAAAAAAAAATTAGCCATTGTATGGCTATTAGGGTGTGTAACGAGCATTGTAGATTTTCCTAGGTTGTAGGAAATTATGGTTTTCAATACTCTCCATCTTGACTTGTGTCTTGCAAATTACACAAGTGATAAATACATGGTCAGAAACAGGTTGCATATGTTTAGCTCTTCTCCTAGGCTTTAATGGCAATCTGGTCACTGAGGAGCTAACAGGTGAAGAGGAATTCGGAGGAAATTTGGCATTTTTTTCTTGAGAATTATCGGAGGTCCAGCACAGTGACATCCAGATCACACACGGACGAATGGCTGCAGGCCTAGGGACAGGGAAAAAAAAGGGCACACAATAAAAGAAGAGAAATGCATTAAGAGAGAAAAATAGTCATAGTATATTGGTAATATAAAAAAGGATAGAATGTGAAATAAAATACCCAGAAATAAATGAGCTGAAATTAAAGTGCCATTATAGTCAAGAAATCACATGCTCTAGTTTGTTAGAGAATATCATTTTAAGAATGGCGAGACATTAATCCTATGTGTTTAACCCGCGCAAATAATATCACAGAGACCTCTAAAGTGCTCTATTTTTGTGTCAAACATAAATCACTAAAGAGATACAAATGATCACCAACAAAGAAAACACCACCTAGTGGTGTCTACATAGTATAATTATGTGCATAATGAAAACCATTAATGTACACTAAACAAGTCGTACTGCATAATAAACTAACTACTTTTCCAGTAACAGACTACCCCTTAATATAAAGACATACATTTTCACACAATAATTTATAAAAAGAATGACATCTAATTCCCTCTTGCATGGTGTCTAGTTTGTAAATCCAAAATGCCTCCCCCTGCTTCAACATTTTCCCTATTTCCCGGTATTTCTATATGCTCTATAGCTGCCATCTTAATTGACTCACACTATGTCTTGCCGCGATGAAGTGGCTGGATACTGGAAGTGTTCTCCTCAGGACCTATTTAATGTGTACAGCATTCGGCTGATTTTACAGACTGCAATTTAAGGCAATATTAAAAGGGACACTAAACCCAATTTTTTTCTTTCATGATTCAGATAGAGCATGCAATTTTAAGCAACTTTCTAATTTACTCCTATGATCATTTTTTCTTTGTTCTCTTGCTATCTTTATTTAAAAAAAAAAGGAATGTGATGCATAGGAGTCGGCCCATTTTTGGTTGAGAACCTGGGTTATGCTTGCTTATTGGTGGATAAATGTCAGCCACCAATAAGCAAGCGCTATCCATGGTGCTGAACCTAAAATGGGCTAGCTGCTAAGATTTACATTCCTGCTTTTTAAATCAAGATAACAAGAGAATGAAGAAAAATTGATAATAGGAGTAAATTAGAAAGTTGTTTAAAATTGCATGCATCTGAATCATGAAAGAAAAAATGTGGGTTTAGTTTAAGATAAAATTAGCTATTACATTTGTTTTCTTTAAATGTTTGTTGCGCAAATTATCATTACATCAAGTTGTAAAATTATGCAAGTAATTAGTGTTTTGGATAGCTTAATATTTATAAATAACCAAAAAGTTGTAATATTGCAAAGTATTAAACTACTTCTAACCAGCTACTTCATAATGCCACCCGGCTAGCAAAATGTTTTGTGGAGAACACTGCACGGGTATCTATTTATTTTCAAATCTTACATTGGATTTATATTGGTTAAGCCATATACACTATTTTCTGGTCGTCTCACCTATGTAAATACAGGAATGTTGTCATTTTAACATATATACTTTATTTATATCCAGTTCTGAGATGAACAAATTTATCTACACAATATGGAAAAAATAGCCCAAATACAATAATAAACTTTAACCATAACCAATTTAAAAGGGATTGTAAAGTTGAATGATGTTACAAACTGCTGTTTGTAACTGGCCCTTTAAATGAAAAATTGCCCTGCTTCCCTGGATTTTGGAGAAGCCTATTTGCCAGCCTCCTTCCACATGACTATGGCCCCAGGAAGATTGTGCCCCTGAGGACATATTGACTTTTGTTGGGTGTGTGTGGCCCTTTAAGAACCATCTGGGGACATATTGTGACGTTGATGAACAATGCCCCTTTAAGACTATGTCCCCAGACCTGTGAAATGACTTGTCCCTGGCTTTCTCCCACTTGGTTCAGTTTCATTGTGTGCCATTAAGAGTTAAATTTTGTTCAGCTTCAAGAAACCTATTCTAAATACAAGTCTGCTGGGATTAGCTCTAATTAGGTTTAGTGATCAACTTTCCCATTGTCTAATCAGACTAGTATTGATAAGGTGGACTGCATTGTTTTATTGTGTGTAATGTTATCTGCTGAAGTAAATGTTGTGGCCTGTCAAAGGGAGTGTCTCTCTATCTAATATCAAATGTGTGATGGGGGATTTTATGCCTCCCCCTGAGAGTGTCCTGTTTGCATGTAACCTGAATAAAAGCAGGCTGTGTGCTCCAGCACATCAGACCTATGTTGACCCTCTAACTTGAAGCTTTGACTCATGTTTGTAGGATACAGCTTATAATCACTACAGGGATTGCTATGCTCTTCATACTCCCTTAGCTACAGGGATTGCTACAGAAGGAAGAGGTTCACCTACTGGAGCCTGGTCATAGGTCCAGGGCGCAGAGCAGACGGCGAGATACCAGCCCAGCAGCGGTGGTTCATAGAGTCTGCATTACTTATGGTGGCTACGCAGCAGTTATAGTGTCCACGGTGCTGCTGCTCCTTTGGTGAGCGCTAGGAGCATCCTTTTCTACGGTCCAACTTCCAGCCAGCCTGGAGGCAACCGTAACATTTGGCGGCAGCGGTGGGATTGGCGTCCTAGCGCAAGGAGCAGCACCACAACAGCACTGGTATTGTAGGAAAGTTATTGAGGGCAACGCTAGCCACTGCGCAGCGTCCCTACCTACAGCAGCATGGAGCTGACAAGACACTATTCAGAACCCTGTGAAGAGCACCTCAACCTGATCCGTCGCTATGAGGGCGCGGATTTCGTTCCAGAGGTAAAGAGGCGGCTAGTCCGATATGGTCCAGACCCTGCACAGGAGGTAGTCAGTCGCATCATCCGGGAATTGGATACGGAGAACAAAGCGGCACGAGCCTTTGAGCGCCAACTGTGGAGTTTGAGGGTCTGGACACCTGGTCTCCAGCGAGAAAGTGAGTCACAGGGAGCGGAGAGCAACGACCTCCCTTCCCAGCGGCAGCCAGAGTTACAGGGAGAGGAGAGCAGCGACCGCCCTCCCCAGCGGCAGTATACCGTGCAGAGGGAAGAGACAACCAGTCCCCTTCCCCAGCCAGAGATACCAGAGGAAGCAGGCCTCATAGACTGGTCCTGGGAGGACCCCCAGCAGGCAGGTGGAGATGGGACCGCAGTCTCTCTACCGGCCCTACAGGGATGCTGGGCAGGCGGCCCAGATCCCCAGCGACAGACCCAGCTACAGGGAGGGGAGAGCATCGACCTCCCTCCCCAGCCGGAGTGTGCCCTCCAGGGAGAGGAGACAACCGGTCTCTCTCCCCAGCCGCAGCATGTTCCACAGGAAGCGGAGAGCATCGACCTCCCTTCCCAACGGCCACCGGAGTATCAGGAGGAGGAGGTAAGCTAATCTCCCCCTCCCCAGCTAACTCCTAACTTGGGCCCAGGGTTAACAGTGGAGATGTTAACCCCCACTGACCCCCACGTTCTCTTTTCCACCGGGCAGGACTATGCCCCAATTCCCACAGCAGAAGAGCTGGCATCAGGACAGAGCGCTGCTGGCCTCTGCCCTACAGACCCCCTTGTTACAGGACTGGCCTGCAAACCCCTCACCCCAGCAGAAGCGCTGGCACCAGGGCAGAGTGCCGCTGGCCTCTGCCCCCCAAGTACCACCAGCTATTTGCCCAGCTGCTCCAGGAAGGCCGAGGATGCTACACTTTCATCCTACAACCTGGAACCTACAGGCCAGTACTACTTATTGTGGGGGGGGCTACTTTGCTGCTAATGTTTATTTGTGGGTGGGTTGCGAGACTAACTTAGGCACTGACCGACAGAAGGTCAGGTGCCTGGTTAGTCTCCCTCCAAAAGGGGAGATATGTTACAAACTGCTGTTTGTAACTGGCCCTTTAAATGAAAAATTGCCCTGCTTCCCTGGATTTTGGAGAAGCCTATTTGCCAGCCTCCTTCCACATGACTATGGCCCCAGGAAGATTGTGCCCCTGAGGACATATTGACTTTTGTTGGGTGTGTGTGGCCCTTTAAGAACCATCTGGGGACATATTGTGACGTTGATGAACAATGCCCCTTTAAGACTATGTCCCCAGACCTGTGAAATGACTTGTCCCTGGCTTTCTCCCACTTGGTTCAGT
Organism: Bombina bombina; assembly: GCF_027579735.1. Lineage (NCBI taxonomy): Eukaryota > Metazoa > Chordata > Amphibia > Anura > Bombinatoridae > Bombina > Bombina bombina. The sequence continues at coordinate 801,998,129 of NC_069504.1, forward strand.
TTCATTGTGTGCCATTAAGAGTTAAATTTTGTTCAGCTTCAAGAAACCTATTCTAAATACAAGTCTGCTGGGATTAGCTCTAATTAGGTTTAGTGATCAACTTTCCCATTGTCTAATCAGACTAGTATTGATAAGGTGGACTGCATTGTTTTATTGTGTGTAATGTTATCTGCTGAAGTAAATGTTGTGGCCTGTCAAAGGGAGTGTCTCTCTATCTAATATCAAATGTGTGATGGGGGATTTTATGCCTCCCCCTGAGAGTGTCCTGTTTGCATGTAACCTGAATAAAAGCAGGCTGTGTGCTCCAGCACATCAGACCTATGTTGACCCTCTAACTTGAAGCTTTGACTCATGTTTGTAGGATACAGCTTATAATCACTACAGGGATTGCTATGCTCTTCATACTCCCTTAGCTACAGGGATTGCTACAGAAGGAAGAGGTTCACCTACTGGAGCCTGGTCATAGGTCCAGGGCGCAGAGCAGACGGCGAGATACCAGCCCAGCAGCGGTGGTTCGTAGAGTCTGCATTACTTATGGTGGCTACGCAGCAGTTATAGTGTCCACGGTGCTGCTGCTCCTTTGGTGAGCGCTAGGAGCATCCTTTTCTACGGTCCAACTTCCAGCCAGCCTGGAGGCAACCGTAACAAATGACTTAAAGCCCAATATTTAAAAATAATCATAAAAACATGGACACTTTAAGTCATTAAACTTTCCAATTACGCTTTTTAAAATACTTTTTATTGCTGTAAACTTACCGCCGATCGATGACAAATCCGGCTTCCTTCAGTCGTCGTGTGCCCTCTTTGGCGTCCAGCTCATGAAGTACACAACGATTGGAGGAAGTGGGATCGTCATCGATATGCGAACTACTGAAGGAAATGCATGCGGCGGATCAGCGGTACGTTTACAGTAACAAAAAAGGTAAGAATTTTAAAAAAAGAAAAGTAATTGTAAAGTTTAAATAGGGCATGTAATTTTAAACAACTTGCCAATTTACTTTTATCACCAATTTTGCTTTGTTCTCTTGTTGTTCTTAGTTGAAAGCTAAACCTAGGAGGTTCATATGTAATTTCTTAGACCTTGAAGACTGTCTCTAATTTGAATGCCTTTTGACCACTAGAGGGCATTAGTTCATGTGTTTCATATAGAGAACATTGAGCTCATGCACGTGAAGTGACCCAGGAGTGAGCACTGATTGGCTAAAATGCAAGTCTGTCAAAAAAACTGAAATAAGGGGGCAGTCAGCAGAAGCTTAGAAACAAGGTAATTACAGAGGTTAAAAGTATATTAATATAACAGTGTTGGTTATGCAAAACTGGGGAATGGGTAATAAAGGGATTTTCTTTCGTTTTAAACAACAAAACTTCTGGTGTTAACTGTCCCTTTAATGACTTAAAAGTGCCCATGTTTTTAAGATTATTTTTAAATATTGGGTTTTAAGTCATTTAACTTTACAATCCCTTTAAAAAGACTACAAACCCATATTATTACAAATTAGCAGCAATCTGTACAAGCGCAATAGAATTTTGAAAAGGAATGGGTCCCGGAAAAAAGAAGATTGTGTCCTGCCAGAAAGACCAAGTGAGAAAAAAAGAAATCATTTGGGTGGCCACACTGTTTTTAATAGGATCACTAATAACTACCACACCAACCAACTGTAAGATGCAAAAAAGGATATATTTAGCATGCATCAAAAGCACTGGACATGTTGGTACAAAGCCCTTAATCATGTCTCAAGTATACTAAATACATCCTTTTGGCATCAACAACTTGATGGTGCAGCTTTTGTTCTGTATTGTTTGGATGACTGGTGTCAGTGCAGTGACCGTATAGCTTGCACACAAGTGATGGACCTTTTATAGAATTGTGCATTTAGTAGGATCTCAATCTTTCTTTATTGGTCTTCTGAAAGGTACAAAGGAGCAGAGCAAATTGATCTCTAATTATTCTTTGTCACCATAAAATCCATTCCTGAATTTATCAACCTCAGGGAAATATTTATAAAAGCAAGTATAAGATATAATGTCCCTACAAGATTGTTTTGTTGACACATTTTATTTCTGTATTCTTAAGACTAAATGCAAAAGGTTAAAACCACATTGACACTGGTATCTATCCATTTGAGACAGTGACCTGCATTTGCCATTGCAGATCTGCTGCACACTACCCTTTGTTGCTAAATGCTACCACGGTCATGTTTTAAGACTGATTCAGAACATGATACTTAAAAAGGAAGTGACTGCCACATCTTCAGAGTCAGAAGCACAGCTCTTAGTTCCAGAATGTATATAGAACTTGAGGACAACTTCCATTGAAGACACATCTTTACATTAATGCTGTATTATTTTGGAAAGTATATTGGTCTGGTGACAAACAAAAACCAAAACCATAATATACCTAGAAACAGGATAAGATCAGCCAGCATTGAGAAATTTCAGACTGTAAAACTTTTCTCCTGTTGGCTGCCTCATTGAAAATATCACATTTTGAAAATGTTTGCTTTTCACAACTGTTTAAACAAGGCATCATGCAGGCCGCACAAACAATTTACAAATGTTTACATATACTAAGTAATGAACTTATACATATGTGGTTAATACATGTGATAGAATATATACATATATAAAATACTGTTTGAACAAGGCATCATGCAGGCCGCACAAACAATTTACATAAAACACTACGCTTCTCAAATGTTTACATATACAGGTAGCCCTCAGTTTACGCCGGGGTTAGGTTCCAGAAGGAATGGTTGTAAATCGAAACCGTTGTAAATTGAAACCCAGTTTATAATGTAAGTCAATGGGAAGTGAGGGAGATAGGTTCCAGGGCCCTCTCAAAATTGTCATAAGTAACACCTAATACATTATTTTTAAAGCTTTGAAATGAAGATTTTAAATGCTAAACAGCATTATAAACCTAATAAAATAATCACACAACACAGAATATATAATTAAACTAAGTTAAATGAACAAAAACATTTGCTAAACAGCATTATAAACCTAATAAAATAATCACACAACACAGACTTCACTTGCATTTTTCTACAAACAGTTCTTTCTATGCATTCCAATCTGGACTGATTTATAGACAGAAAGATCTTGTTCCTTTGAAATCTGCTCGATAGCTCAGATCTGGTTAAACTGATTAATTTCAGCTTGCTTGGCTTTGCTGCAAAACAAGTGGACAGCTCCACCTACTGGCTATTTTAATAAATGCACTGCTTCTCGATGCTTTTCAATAGCAGTCACATGACTGGGAAAAAAGGTTGTTATTCTGAAACGGTGTAAATTGAACCGTTGTAAAACGAAGGCCACCTGTATTAAGTATTGAACTTAGACATATGTGGTTAATACATGTGATAGAATATATACATATATAAAATATCGGCAAATGGATAAGTATGATAAAATTGAAGGAATAGCTACACCTTCAAACAACCACCTTTGCTGTATAATGCAAGACAGGGCAATTAAAATCAATAATTCTGTGAATACAAATGTTTCCTATAACAGAGCAAACTCTCCCAAAAGCACATTAATTTGATCACAGGATCATACAACTATACCATTGATGTCCAGAGTGACTGGGAAAAAAATCATCCTGTGGAAAGGTGAATCATAATCAGCCAAATAGTGGGTGCTGCTCTGTGTAGTAAAGGGGAATGACTGTGATACGCCCCTGGATGAATTGCTGTAGAAAAGACAAAAAGGGGACACAAGCGCAAACCACTCTAAGGGGCATATTTATCCCCGTATTTCCCGCTGCTCCATAACCTGTCCGCCTGCTCTGAGCAGGCGGACAGACATCGCCGGAAATCAACCCGATCGAGTACGATCGGGTTGATTGACACCCCCTGCTGGCGGCCTATTGGCCGCGAGTCTACAGGGGGCGGCGTTGCACCAGCAGCTCTTGTGAGATGCTGGTGCAATGTTGAATACGGCGAGCGTATTGCTCGCCGTATTCAGCGAGGTCTGTCAGACCTGATCCACACTGTCGCTGTTGATAAATATGGGCCTAAGAGTAAAAGTTATTAAACAATTAAAAGCGCAAGAATAAAAACAGACTTACAAGAAGTCAAATAAAAAATGCAATATGGATTTCACTGTGTGATCCTGATTGGCCGCAAGCAGGGTGCACTGTCAATATCTCTGAACAGCACTAGGATTAGCCCACAAATCGATATTGATATTACAAGTCCATGGTAAAAAAGAAAATTTATGCTTACCTGATAAATTTATTTATTTTTTAAACACGATGAGTCCACGGATCATCTTAATTACTAATGGGATATTCACCTCCTGGTCAGCAGGAGGCGGCAAAGAGCATCACAGCAAAGTTGTTAAATAGCTCCTCCCTTCCCTCCCACTCCAGTCATTCGGCCGAAGTTAAGGTGAGAAAGGAAGAAACAAGGTGCAGAGGTGTCTGAAGTTTATAACATACAAATAACCTGTCTAAATAACAGGGCGGGCCGTGGACTCATTGTGTCAAAAAAGAAATAAATGTATCAGGTAAGCATAAATTTTATTTTTAATGACACAATGAGTCCACGGATCATCTTAATTACTAATGGGATTCAATACCCAAGCTAGCGTACACAGATGATACGGGAGGGACAAGACAGGGAACCTAAACGGAAGGCACCACTGCTTGAAGAACCTTTCTCCCAAAAGCCGCCTCAGCCGAAGCAAAAGTGTCAAATTTATAGAACTTTGAAAAAGTGTGAAGAGAGGACCAAGTTGCGGCCTTGCAAATCTGTTCCACAGAAGCTTCATTTTTGAATGCCCATGAGGAAACAACGGCCCTCGTGGAATGAGCCATAACTCTCTCGGGAGGCTGCTGTCCAGCAGTCTCATATGCAAAACGTATGATACTCTTCAGCCAGAAAGAAAGAGAAGTAGCGAAAACCACAAACAAAGCAGAAGATTGGAGAAAATCTTTAGTCGCCTGTAGGTAAAACCTTAAAGCACGGACAACGTCCAAATTGTGCAGAAGCCGTTCCTTCTGAAAAGTAGGATTAGGACAAGGAAAGAACAACAATCTCCTGATTAATGTTCCGATCAGAAACAACCTTAGGAAGAAATCCTAATTTAGCATGTAAAACTACCTTATCTGAATGGAAAATAATGCAGAGAGTTTTGACACTCTACGAGCAGAAGAAATAGCAACAAGAAACAAAGCTTTCCAACATAACAACCTAATATCTAAGGAATGCATAGGCTCAAACGGAGCCCCTTGAAGAACTTTGAAAATTCAATTCAGACTCCATGGAGGAGTAACTGGTTTGAACAAAGGCCTGATCCTGACCAAGGCCTGACAAAATGATTGTACATCTGGAACATCTGCCAGATGTTTGTGTAACAAAACAGATAAGGCCAAGATTTGACCCTTTAGGGAACTTGTCGAGAAACCTTTCTCCAAACCTTCTTGGAGAAAAGACAGAATTCTAGGAATCCTAACTTTACTCCATGAGTAGCCCTTGGATTCACACCAATAGAGATATTTACGCCATATCTTATGGTAAAACCTACTAGTTACAGGTTTACGAGCCTGAATCATGGTTTCTATGACCGAGGAAGAAAAACCCCGCTTGGATAAAATTAAGCGTTCAATCTCCAGGCAGTCAGTTTCAAAGAAATTAGATTTGGGTAAAGGAAAGGCCCTTGATTAGAAGGTCCTTCCTCAACGGAATTCTCCAAGGAGGCAGAGATGACATGTCCACCAGATTTGCATACCAAATCCTGTGAGGCCATGCAGGTGCAATGAGAATCACTGATGCCCTCTCCTGCTTGATTCGAGCAATGACCCTAGGAAGAAGCGCAAATGGAGGAAATAGGTATGCTAGACTGAAAGTCCAAGGAACCCCCAGAGCATCTATCAGTCCCGCCTGGGGGTCCCTGGACCTCGACCTGTATCTTGGGAGCTTGGCATTCTGTCAAGATGTCATGAGATCTAATTCCGGCTGACCCCACTTGAGAATCAGGCTGGAGAAAACTTCCGGATGGAGATCCCCCTCCCCCGGATGAAAGGTCTGCCTGCTCAGGAAGTCTGCCTCCCAGTTGTCCACCCCTGGGATGTGGATCGCCGACAGGCAGCAAGAATGGGCCTCCCCCCACTGAATTGTCTTGGATACCTCTGTCCTCGCTAAGGAACGCCTCGTTCCTCGCTGATGATTGATGTAAGCCACTGAAGTTATGTTGTCCGACTGGAACTTGATAAACTGAACCGAGGCTAACTGAGGCCAGGCCTGAAGAGCATTAAAGATCGCTCTCAGCTCCAGGATGTTTATAGGAAGAACAGACTCTGACTGAGTCCAAACTCCCTGAGCCTTTAGGGAACCCCAGACTGCTCCCCACCCTAGAAGGCTGGTGTCTGTTGTCACAATCACCCAAGATGGTCTGCAAAAGCAGGTTCCCTGGGAGAGATGATCCAGAGACAACCACCATTGAAGAGAATCCCTCGTCTCCTGATCCAATAGTATTCGAGGTGACAAATCCGCATAATCTCCGTTCCATTGTCTGAGCATACTTAAATGCAGTGGTCTGAGGTGGAACCAAGCAAATGGGATGATGTCCATTGCCACCACCATCAGCCCGATTACCTCCATGCACTGAGCCACTGAAGGCCGAGGAGTGGACTGAAGCACTAGACAAGAATCAATAATCTTTGATTTCCTGACTACTGTCAGAAAAATCTTCATTGAAAGGGAATCTAATATAGTTCCTAAGAAAGTTACCCTTGTATTTGGGACTAAGGAACTCTTTTCCAAATTTACCTTCCACCCTTGAGATCGCAGGAAGGATAGCACCATGTCCGTGTGGGATCTTGTTTGTTGTAATAATTGTGCCTGGACTAGGATGTCTTCCAGATAGGGCGCCACTGCAATGCCCCGAAAATGAAGCACCGCCAACAGTGATCCCAGAACTTGTGATGATCCCTGTGAATGGGAACATGCAGGTACGCGTCCAAAACCACTGTTGTCATAAAATGACCCTCTTGGATCAAAGGAAGAATGGAACGAATAGTTTCCATCTTGAAGGACGCTACTTTGAGAAATTTGTTGAGACCCTTGAGATCTAAAATTGGTCTGATTGGAATAAAAACTCTGACCCTGTTCCAGTAATGGAACGGGAACCATCAATTCCAGGTAGGGAAGATCTCTTACACAGTGTAAGAAAGCCTCTCCTTTTGTCTGGTCTGCCAATAATCTTGAAGCAGTAACCTGCCCCTAGAAGGAAATACTTGAGCTCAAATGTGTATTCCTAGGACACAATGTACACCCCCCAGGGAACATAATCACAAAAACCAAACAAGATTGAAAAAGGAGAAGCTGCCCCCTTACAGATCGGGTGCACGCTCCTCATGCTATCCTTTATTCAACAGCAGACCTCTTGGACCATTTTCCCCTATTCTAAGCCAGATAGGGTCTCCAGAAGGCTTGAACTGCTTCTACTTGGGAGGAGTGGAAGGATATTCCTAGAAATCTCGAAAGGAACGAAATTATCCCATACTTCCTTTTCGCTATTCTGTATTTAAAGTTGTCTACTAACTTAAAAGCCCTTCTACTATCCCTGCGAGAGGGGTGTCTGTCCAATAGAAACAGACAACTCATCAAACCAGTACGTCGCCGCACTGGAAACAGTAGGCATACCAACCGCAGGCTCACAATGTACACCCTCTAACTTCTAACTATAGGGTTCTTCACCTGCATAGAGTCCTTAAGGAACTACTATCCCCCATGCGAATAGCATCTCCCTAGGCTAGCGTGGAAAACATAATTTATGCTTACCTGATAAATTTATTTCTCTTGTAGTGTGTTCAGTCCACGGGTCATCCATTACTTATGGGATATATTCTCCTTCCCAACAGGAAGTTGCAAGAGGATCACCCAAGCAGAGCTGCTATATAGCTCCTCCCCTCACATGTCATATCCAGTCATTCGACCGAAACAAGACGAGAAAGGAGAAACTATAAGGTGCAGTGGTGACTGGAGTTATAATTTTAAAATTTAGAACCTGCCTGAAAAAGACAGGGCGGGCCGTGGACTGAACACACTACAAGAGAAATAAATTTATCAGGTAAGCATAAATTATGTGTTCAGTCCACGGGTCATCCATTACTTATGGGATACCAATACCAAAGCTAAGTACACGGATGATGGGAGGGACAAGGCAGGAACATTAAACAGAAGGAACCACTGCCTGAAGAACCTTTCTCCCAAAACCAGCCTCCGAAGAAGCGAAAGTGTCAAATTTGTAAAATTTGGAAAAAGTATGAAGTGAAGACCAAGTTGCAGCCTTGCAAATCTGTTCAACAGAGGCCTCATTCTTAAAGGCCCAGGTGGAAGCCACAGCTCTGGTGGAATGAGCTGTAATTCTTTCAGGAGGCTGCTGTCCAGCAGTCTCATAGGCTAAACGTATTATGCTACGAAGCCAAAAAGAGAGAGAGGTAGCCGAAGCCTTTTGACCTCTCCTCTGTCCAGAGTAAACGACAAACAGAGAAGAAGTTTGTCTAAAATCTTTAGTTGCCTGTAAGTAGAACTTCAGAGCACGGACCACGTCTAGATTATGCAAAAGACGTTCCTTCTTTGAAGAAGGATTAGGACATAATGATGGAACAACAATCTCTTGATTGATATTCCTGTTAGAAACAACCTTAGGTAAAAACCCAGGTTTAGTACGCAGAACTACCTTGTCTGAATGAAAGATCAGATAAGGAGAATCACAATGTAAGGCAGATAACTCAGAGACTCTTCGAGCCGAGGAAATAGCCATCAAAAACAAAACTTTCCAAGATAAAAGCTTAATATCAATGGAATGAAGGGGTTCAAACGGAACACCCTGAAGAACTTTAAGAACCAAGTTTAAGCTCCACGGAGGAGCAACAGCTTTAAACACAGGCTTAATTCTAGCCAAAGCCTGACAAAAGGCCTGGACGTCTGGATGCTCTGCCAGACGTTTGTGTAAAAGAATAGACAGAGCTGAAATCTGTCCCTTTAGCGAACTAGCGGATAAACCCTTTTCTAAACCCTCTTGTAGAAAAGCTAATATCCTAGGAATCCTAACCTTACTCCATGAGTAACTCTTGGATTCGCACCAATATAAATATTTACGCCATATCTTATGGTAAATTTTTCTTGTCACAGGTTTCCGAGCCTGTATTAATGTATCAATAACCGAATCCGAAAACCTACGCTTTGATAGAATCAAGCGTTCAATTTCCAGGCAGTCAGCCTCAGAGAAATTAGGTTTGGATGGTTGAAAGGACCCTGAATTAGAAGGTCCTGCCTCAGAGGAAGAGACCATGGTGGACAGGACGACATGTCCACTAGGTCTGCATACCAGGTCCTGCGTGGCCACGCAGGCGCTATCAGAATTACCGATTCCCTCTCCTGTTTGATCCTGGCAATCAGCTGAGGTAGCAACGGAAATGGTGGAAACACATAAGCTATGTTGAAAACCCAAGGGGCTGCTAATGCATCTACCAGCACCGCTCCCGGGTCCCTGGACCTGGATCCGTAACAAGGAAGCTTCGCGTTCTGGCGAGATGCCATGAGATCCAGATCCGGTTTGCCCCAACGACGAATCAGTTGAGCAAATACCTCCGGGTGAAGTTCCCACTCTCCCGGATGAAAAGTCTGGCGACTTAGGAAATCCGCCTCCCAGTTCTCTACGCCTGGGATGTGAATCGCTGACAGGTGGCAAGAGTGAGACTCTGCCCAGCGAATTATCTTCGAGACTTTCAACATCGCTAGGGAACTCCTGGTTCCCCCTTGATGATTGATGTAAGCCACAGTCGTGATATTGTCCGACTGAAATCTGATGAACCTCAGCTTTGCTAACTGAGGCCAAGCTAGAAGAGCATTGAATATTGCTCTTAATTCTAGAATGTTTATTGGGAGGAGTTTCTCCTCCTGAGTCCACGATCCCTGAGCCTTCAGGGAATTCCAGACTGCTCCCCAGCCTAGAAGGCTGGCATCCGTTGTTACAATCGTCCAATCTGGCCTGCGAAAGGTCATTCCTTTGGACAGATGAACCGGTGACAACCACCAGAGAAGCGAATCTCTGGTCTCCTGGTCCAGATTTAGCAAAGGGGAAAGATCTGAGTAATCCCCGTTCCATTGACTGAGCATGCATAGTTGCAGCGGTCTGAGATGCAGGCGCGCAAATGGCACTATGTCCATTGCCGCGACCATTAAGCCGATTACCTCCATGCACTGAGCTACTGATGGGCTTGGAACGGAATGAAGGACACGGCAAGCATTGAGAATCTTTGATAACCTGGACTCCGTCAGGTAAATCTTCATCTCTACAGAATCTATAAGAGTCCCTAGAAAAGGAACCCTTGTGAGTGGTAACAGAGAACTCTTTTCCACGTTCACTTTCCACCCATGCGACCTCAGAAATGCTAGAACTATCTCTGTATGAGACTTTGCATTCTGAAAACTTGACGCTTGTATCAGAATGTCGTCTAGGTACGGAGCCACCGCTATGCCTCATGGTCGTAGTACCGCCAGAAGTGAGCCCAGAACCTTCGTAAAAATTCTCGGGGCCGTGGCTAACCCGAAGGGAAGAGCCACAAACTGGTAATGCCTGTCTAGAAAGGCAATCCTCAGGTACCGATAATGATCTTTGTGAATCGCTATATGAAGGTAAGCATCCTTTAAGTCCACCGTGGTCATATATTGACCCTCTTGGATCATGGGTAGGATGGTTCGAATGGTTTCCATCTTGAACGATGGTACCCTTAGGAATTTGTTTAAGATCTTTAAGTCCAAGATTGGTCTGAACGTTCCCTCTTTTTTGGGAACCACAAATAGATTTGAGTAAAATCCTTGTCCCTGTTCCGATCGCGGAACTGAGTGGATCACCCCCATGATTAAGAGGTCTTGTACACATTGTAGAAATGCCTCTCTCTTTACTAGGTTTGTCGATAACCTCGAAAGATGGAACCTCCCTTGTGGAGGAGAGGTTTTGAAATCCAGAAGGTATCCCTGAGATATAATCTTTAACGTCCAGGGATCCTGCACATCTCTTGCCCAAGCCTGGGCAAAGAGAGAAAGTCTACCCCCCACTAAATCCGTCTCTGGATAGGGGGCCCTGACTTCATGCTGTCTTAGGGGCGGGAGTAGGCTTTCTGGCCTGCTTGCCCTTGTTCCATGACTGGTTGCCTTTCCAACCTTGTCTGTAACGAGCAGTAGTTCCTTCCTGTTTTGGAGCGGAGGAAGTCGATGCTGCTCCTGCCTTGAAGTTACGAAAGGCACGAAAATTAGACTGTTTGGCCTTTGGTTTGGCCCTGTCCTGAGGAAGGGCGTGGCCCTTACCTCCCGTAATGTCAGCAATAATTTCCTTCAAGCCGGGCCCGAATAAGGTCTGCCCTTTGAAAGGAATGTTAAGTAGTTTAGACTTGGAAGTTACATCCGCTGACCAGGATTTAAGCCAGAGCGCTCTGCGCGCCTGTATGGCGAATCCAGAATTTTTAGCCGTAAGTTTGGTTAGATGTACTACGGCATCAGAAACAAACGCATTAGCTTGCTTAAGGGTTCTAACTTTGCTCAAGGCCTCATCCAACGGCTCTGTGCGAATTGCCTCTTCCAGAGACTCAAACCAGAATGCCGCTGCAGCCGTGACAGGCGCAATGCATGCAAGAGGCTGCAATATAAAACCCTGTTGAACAAACATTTTCTTAAGATAACCCTCTAATTTTTTATCCATTGGATCTGAGAAAGCACAGCTTTCCTCCACCGGGATAGTGGTACGCTTGGCTAACGTAGAAACTGCTCCCTCCACCTTAGGGACCGTCTGCCATAAGTCTCGTGTGGTGGCGTCTATAGGGAAAAAGGCACACCGGGTCTATCCCACTCCTTACTTATAATTTCTGTAAGTCTTTTTGGTATAGGAAAAACGTCAGTACACACCGGTACCGCATAGTATCTATCCAACCTACACAATTTCTCTGGAATTGCCACCGTGTCGCAATCATTCAGAGCCGCTAATACCTCCCCTAGTAACACACGGAGGTTCTCAAGCTTAAATTTAAAATTTGAAATTTCTGAATCCGGTCTCCCCGGATCAGAACCGTCACCGACAGAATGAAGCTCACCGTCCTCATGTTCTGCAAATTGTGACGCAGTATCAGACATGGCTCTCGTGTCATCAGCGCGCTCTGTCCTTAACCCAGAGCTATCGCGTTTGCCCCTTAATTCGGGCATATTATATTATACTTCTTTCATAACATTAGCCATATCATGTAAAGTGATTTGTAAGGGCCTAGATGTACTAGGTGTCTCAATCCTACGCATCTCCCGAGTGGGAGACGCAGGTACTGACAAGTGAGGAGAGTTAGGCGGCATAACTTCCCCCTCGTTGTCTGGTGATAGCTTCTTTATCGGTACAGATTGACTTTTATTCAAAGCAATATCAATACAATTGGTACACATTGTTCTATTGGGCTCCACATTGGCTTTTGAACATGATGAACAAAGTTTCCTCTGAATCAGACATGTTTAAAACAGACTTAGCAATGAAACTAACAAGCTTGGAAATCACTTTCAATAAGTTTACAAGCAATATAAAAAACGCTGCAGCGCTTCAAAAATACAGATATAATTAAACAATTCTTAACAAGAAGTGTATTATTAGCAGAGGATTGCACCCATTAGCAAAAGGATGATTAACCCCTCAATACCCAAAACGGATAACAGATATCAATTAAGATTTGACGCTTTTAATCACAGTCAGCACACTGTCACAGATCTGCTGTGACTGATTACCTCCCTCACAAATTAAATTTGCAGACCCCTGAGCTCTCTAGAGACGTCCTGGATCAAGGAGGAAGAAGCAGAAAGACTGTGCAATAATTTTAACTGCGCAACAAGGCGCTAAAACAAGGGCCCTCCCACTCCAATCACAACAGTGGGAGCCCTGATATAACGGTTTCCATGCAGAAAAATATGTTAGCCATGTGGAAAAAAATCATGCCCAAAGCGATTTATCACCAAAGTACCTCACAAAAACGAATAACATGCCAGTAAACGTTTTATTAAAAAACAACATTTTTCAATGTCATGCAAAGCTATCACTAAGCCTGCTACCAGTCGCTACCACTGCAGAGAAGGCTTAAGTATTATTTCAGTGTTAACAGTATTTTCTCAGTCAAATTCTAGTCCCTAGAATATAACTCGACTGCGCATACATTTATCAGCCTGATACCAGTTGCTACTACTGCATTTAAGGCTGTACTTACATCATATGGTAACAGCAGTATTTTCTTAGTCAATTCCATTCCCAGAAAATAAAGTACTGCACATACCTCATTTGCGGAGGACCCCGCATGCTATTCCCAGTTTCTGAAGTTACCCCACTCCTCAGAATGTCGAGAACAGCCAGTGGATCTTAGTTACGCCTGCTAAGATCATAGATAAAAAACGCAGGCAGTTTCTTCTTCCAAATACTGCCTGAGATAGAAAAAACAGCACACTCCGGTGCCATTTAAAATAACAAACTTTTGATTGAAGAATAGTTAAGTAAAAACTCCAGCTCCTCTCGCGACCTCCTTCTTTGTTGAGGGTTGCAAGAGAATGACTGGATATGACATGTGAGGGGAGGAGCTATATAGCAGCTCTGCTTGGGTGATCCTCTTGCAACTTCCTGTTGGGAAGGAGAATATATCCCATAAGTAATGGATGACCCGTGGACTGAACACACTTAACAAGAGAAATTCTCAATCCCCCCCGAGTATCGTCTTCTTTCTAAGTTATATAGAAAAAGGGGTAACCCTATAACCCTATCTGGAACAGGAAATACTTCCACCATGAAGGGCACATCACAATATTAGTATAACCCACTGGTGTCGGGGTCACCCAGAGTAGCTAAAACCTCCTCAAGTTAGCAAATGGAGATAATCAAGCTAAAACACAGAGAAAATAAACTCAGGATCAAATAAAGGTATTACCTCATCAGAGACTGAGAATTCCTTATGCGATACTACTGAAGTATCTTCCTTACAGGGAAGAAACATTCAGAAAAGCTACAACTGAATCAAAAACACGATTCTGAGAGAATATGTCCGCTTGTACTTTTTCCCTACAGCGTGGGAAAAACAGACCATGTATTAAACACAAGGTAACTCCAGGTGGAGTGTGAGAGGAAACGCAGGGAACTGCATGTGGGCTATAAATTTTTTGGGACACCTTAGGAGAAATTTGTGACATATCTTGACCATTGTCAATAGACTCCTAAGCAGCATGTGCCTAAAGAGTAGGTTCAGAACAAGTTTATCTTTATCAATTAAAGATCTCTCAATAAATGAGAAATAGAAGAGGATTCGTAGTACCACATTGGTATCCAACCCTAAAACAAGAGACCCCTAGCAGGGCCTCCTGGTCCATCCTGAGTCACAAAGGATGAATTACACAAATAAACAGTTGGAATTTTTTAATAAAAATTTACATTAAAATTTTTTTACTGTCTCTTTAAATTTTAAACTGTAACTTTTTATTTTTTTGTGCAGAAGTTAGATTAGCATGCCAATATTGCAGAACCTATCTACACCTCAGTTTAATCTTGCTGAGGTGTCATCTGGCCATCAGGAAAATACATTGCAAACTTTGTTTATTTTCTCAAAAATGCACTTAAAATAAACGTTACTTCTTTATTCATAAACCGATCCAGAACGCAACTTTTTTTATATAGCGCTGACCGGACCCACATATAGGAAAACATAATTTATGTAAGAACTTACCTGATAAATTCATTTCTTTCATATTAGCAAGAGTCCATGAGCTAGTGACGTATGGGATATACATTCCTACCAGGAGGGGCAAAGTTTCCCAAACCTTAAAATGCCTATAAATACACCCCTCACCACACCCACAATTCAGTTTAACGAATAGCCAAGAAGTGGGGTGATAAAAAAGTGCGAAAGCATATAAAATAAGGAATTGGAATAATTGTGCTTTATACAAAAAAATCATAACCACCACAAAAAAGGGTGGGCCTCATGGACTCTTGCTAATATGAAAGAAATGAATTTATCAGGTAAGTTCTTACATAAATTATGTTTTCTTTCATGTAATTAGCAAGAGTCCATGAGCTAGTGACGTATGGGATAATGACTACCCAAGATGTGGATCTTTCCACACAAGAGTCACTAGAGAGGGAGGGATAAAATAAAGACAGCCAATTCCTGCTGAAAATAATCCACACCCAAAATAAAGTATAATAAAAAACATAAGCAGAAGATTCATACTGAAACTGCTGCCTGAAATACTTTTCTACCGAAAACTGCTTCAGAAGAAGGAATTACATCAAAATGGTAGAATTTAGTAAAAATATGCAAAGAGGACCAAGTTGCAACTTTGCAAATGTGATCAACCGAAACTTCATTCTTAAACGCCCAGGAAGTAGAAACTGACCTGGTAGAATGAGCTGTAATCCTCTGAGGCGGAGTTTTACCCGACTCAACATAGGCAAGATGAATTAAAGATTTCAACCAAGATGCCAAAGAAATGGCAGAAGCTATCTGGCCTTTTCTAGAACCGGAAAAGATAACAAATAGACTAGAAGTCTTTCGGAAAGACTTAGTAGCTTCAACATAATATTTCAAAGCTCTAACAACATCCAAAGAATGCAAAGATTTCTCCTTAGAATTCTTAGGATAAGGACATAATGAAGGAACCACAATTTCTCTACTAATGTTGTTGGAATACACAACTTTAGGTAAAAATTCAGAAGAAGTTCGCAACACCGCCTCATCCTGATGAAAAATCAGAAAAGGAGACTCACAAGAAAGAGCAGATAAATCAGAAACTCTTCTGGCAGAAGAGATGGCCAAAAGGAACAAAACTTTTCCAAGAAAGTAATTTAATGACCAATGAATGCATAGGTTCAAAGGGAGGAGCTTGAAGAGCTCCCAGAACCAAATTCAAACTCCAAGGAGGAGAAATTGACTTAATGACAGGTTTTATACGAACCAAAGCTTGTATAAAACAATAAATATCAGGAAGAATAGCAATCTTTCTGTGAAAAAGAACAGAAAGAGCAGAGATTTGTCCTTTCAAGGAACTTGCAGACAAACCCTTATCTAAACCATCCTGAAGAAACTGTAAAATTCTCGGTATTCTAAAAGAATGCCAAGAAAAAAGATGAGAAAGACACCAAAAAATATAAGTCTTCCAGACTCTAAAATATATCTCTCTAGATACAGAATTACGAGCCTGTAACATAGGATTAATCACAGAGTCAGAGAAACCTCTTTGACCAGGAATCAAGCGTTCAATCTCCATACCTTAAAATTTAAGGATTTGAGATCCTGATGGAAAAAAGGACCTTGCGACGAAAGGTCTGGTCTTAACGGAAGAGTCCACGGCTGGCAAGAGGCCATCCGGACAAGATCCGCATACCAAACCTGTAAGGCCATGCCGGAGCTACCAGCAGAACAACGAGCATTCCTTCAGAATCTTGGAGATTACTCTTGGAAGAAGAACTAGAGGCGGAAAGATATAGACAGGATGATACTTCCAAGGAAGTGATAATGCATCCACTGCCTCTGCCTAAGGATCCCGGATCTGGACAGATATCTGGGAAGTTTCTTGTTTAGATGAGACGCCATCAGATCTATTTCTGGAAGTTCCCACATTTGAACAACCTGAAGAAATACCTCTGGGTGAAGAACCATTCGCCCGGATGCAACGTTTGGCGACCGAAATAATCCGCTTCCCAATTGTCTACACCTGGGATATGAACCGCAGAGATTAGACAGGAGCTGGAATCCGCCCAAACCAAAAAAATTGAGATACTTCTTTCATAGCCAGAGGACTGTGAGTCGCTCCTTGATGATGTATGCCACAGTTGTGACATTGTCTGTCTGAAAACAAATGAACGATTCTCTCTACAGAAGAGGCCAAAACTGAAGAGCTCTGAAAACTGCACGGAGTTCCAAAATATTTATCGGTAATCTCACCTCCTGAGATTCCCAAACTCCTTGTGCCGACAGAGATCCCCACACAGCTCCCCAACCTGTGAGACTTGTATCTGTTGAAATTACAGTCCAGGTCGGAAGCACAAAAGAAGCCCCCTGAATTAAACGATGGTGATCTGTCCACCACGTTAGAGAGTGTTGAACAATCGGTTTTAAAGATATAAATTGAAATATCTTTGTGTAATCCTTGCACCATTGATTCAGCATACAGAGCTGAAGAGGTCGCATGTGAAAAACAAGCAAAGGGGATTGCGTCCAATGCAGCAGTCATAAGACCTAGAATTTCCATGCATATGGTTACCGAAGGAAATGATTATGACTGAAGGTTTCGACAAGCTGAAAACAATTTAGACGTCTCTTGTCTGTTAAAGACAGAGTCATGGACACTGAATCTATCTGGAAACCCAGAAAGGTTACCCAACAACACAAGTCGAATCGCATGAGATTCTTTGAATGAGAAGACTGAGCAAATACCAAGATAATCGTCCAAATAAGGAAAAAACCCTGTTCTCTGAATACAGAAAGAAGGGCACCGAGAATCTTTGAAAAAAATTCTTGGAACTGAGGCTAGGCCAAACAGTAGAGCCACAAAACTGGTAATGCTTGTCTAAAAAGAGAATCTCAAACACTAAAAGTGATCTGAATGAATCGGAATATGCAGATACACATCCTGCAAAACTTTTGTAGACATAAAATGCCCTTGCTAAACAAAAGGCAGAATAGTCCTACAGAAACCATCTTTAATGTTGGTATACATAACGATTCAATAGATCCGGAACTGGTCTGAAGGAATTGACCTTCTTTGGTACAATGAAGAGATAAAATAAAACCCTAGCCCCTGTTCCAAAACTGGAACTGGCATAATTACTCCAGCCAACTCTAGATCTGAAACACATTTCAGAAATGCTGAGCCTTGCTGTGTTAACTGGGACACGGGAAGAAAAAAATCTCTTAGCAGGAGGCCTTAACTGAAGCCAATTCTGTACCTTTCTGAAACAATGTTCTGAAACCAGAGATTGAGAACGGAATTGATCCAAACTCTTTTGAATAAAACGTAATCTGCCCCATACCAGCTGAACTGGAAAAAAGGGCCGCACCTTCATGGGTACTTAGGAGCTGACTATAGGTTTCTATAAGGCTTGGATATATTCCAAACTGGAAATAGTTTCCAAACTGAATCCGCTCCTGAGGATGAAGGATCAGGCTTTTGTTCCTTATTATGAGAAAAAGAACGAAAAAATGAATATTACCCTGGAAAGAAAGGGAAAAACAAAGTTAACTTAGAAGACATATCAGCATTCCAAGTTAAATCCATAAAGCTTTTCTAGCTAAAATAGCTAGAGACATATACCTGACATCAACTCAAATGATATCAAAAGATGGTATCACCAATAAAATTATTAGCATGTTATAGAATAAAAATAATGCTATAAAATTATGATCTGTTATTTGTTGCGCTAAAACTTCTAACCAAAAAGATGAAGCTGCAGCAACATCTGGTAAAAATATAGCAGGTCTAAGAAGATTACCTAAACATAAGTAAACTTTTCTTAGAAAGGATTCAATTTTCTTATCTAAAGGATCCTTAAATTTAGTACTATCTGCCGTAAGAATAGAAGTACATTTTAGCAGGAATAGAGACAGCCCCAAACCTTAGGGATTTTGTCCCAAAAAACTCTAATCTGTCAGATGGCACAGAATATAATTGCTTAAACGTTTAGAAGGAGCAAAAGAATTACCCAAATTATTCCATTCCCTGGAAATTACTTCAGAAAAAGCATCAGGGAGATCAAACACTTCTGGAATAAATACAGGAGATTTTAAAAAAACCCTATTTAAACGTTTAGATTTAGTATCAAGAGGACTAGAATCCTCTATATCTAAAGCAATTAATACGTCTTTAAATAAAGAACGAATAAATTCCATCTTGAACAAATAAAAAGATATAACAGCATCAACCTCTGAGACAGAAACTTCTGAACCAGAAGAACCATTATCAGTATCAGAACGATGATGTTCATTTAAAAATTCATCTGAAAAAAAAGAGAAGTTTTAAAAGACTTTTATGTAAACTAGAAGGAGAAATAACAGACATAGCCTTCTAAATGGATTTAAAAAATAAAATCTCTTATGTTTATCAGGAACACTCTGAAAATTAAATGTTGACGGAACAGCAACAGGTAATATAACAGTACTAAAGGAAATTTTATCTGCATTAATAAGTTTGTCATGACATGCAATACAAACAACAGCTTAAGAAACAGGTACCAAAAATTTATAGCAGATACACTTAGCTTGGTAGCTCCAGCCCCGGGTAGTGATTTTCCTCAAGTAACTTCTGACTCAGTTGCAACGTAGAACATCTTGCAATATGTAATAGAAAAAACAACATATAAAGCAAATTGATCAAAATCCTTAAATGACAGTTTCAGGAATGGGAAAAAAATGCCAGTGAACAAGCTTCTAGCAACCAGAAGCAATAAATAATGACACTTAAATAATGTGGAGACAAAAGCGACGCCCATATTTTTTTAGCGCCAAACAAGACGCCCACATTATTTGGCGCCGAAATGCCTTTTGGCGCCAAAAAATGACGCCACATCCGGAACGCCGACATTTTTGGCGCAAAATAACGTCAAAAAAATGACGCAACTTCCGGCGACACGTATGACGCCGGAAACGGAAAAGAATTTTTGCGCCAAAAAAATCCGCGCCAAGAATGACGCAATAAAATGAAGCATTTTCAGCCCCCGCGAGCCTAACAGCCCACAGGGAAAAAAAGAGTCAAATTTTTGAAGGTAAGAAAAAATGATTAATTCAAATGCATTATCCCAAATATGAAACTGACTGTCTGAAAAATAAGGAAAGTTGAACATTCTGAGTCAAGGCAAATAAATGTTTGAATACATATATTTAGAACTTATAAAAAAGTGCCCAACCATAGCTTTAGAGTGTCACAGAAAATAAGATTTACTTACCCCAGGACACTCATCTACATGTTTGTAGAAAGCCAAACCAGTACTGAAACGAGAATCAGCAGAGGTAATGGTATATATAAGAGTATATCGTCGATCTGAAAAGGGAGGTAAGAGATGAATCTCTACGACCGATAACAGAGAACCTATGAAATAGACCCCGTAGAAGGAGATCACTGCATTCAAATAGGCAATACTCTCCTCACATCCCTCTGACATTCACTCCACGCTGAGAGGAAAACCGGGCTCCAACTTGCTGCGGAGCGCATTTCAACGTAGAATCTAGCACAAACTTACTTCACCACCTCCATCGGAGGCAAAGTTTGTAAAACTGAATTGTGGGTGTGGTGAGGGGTGTATTTATAGGCATTTTAAGGTTTGGGAAACTTTGCCCCTCCTGGTAGGAATGTATATCCCATACGTCACTAGCTCATAGACTCTTGCTAATTACATGAAAGAAAAAATACTAAAGACTGTGCTAGAACTAGATAGTTGCTCTAGCTTAGTTCCGCCCCTCGTGGGCATAACACTCCATCTCCCGGTCACCATTATTATTGTGCTTAGAGATAGATAGTGCAGCCAAAAACGGCGCCAAAACTAGCTCCGCCCATCGTGGGCGTAACAATCAACAATCTCCCGGTCGCCATTATTATGTATTAGAGATATGCCATCGGGAGCTAACTGAACCCTTTCTGCAAACCTTGTTGCGAACTTGGGGACAAATTGTGCTACCGCATGTTAAGTAGCACTATAGCCCATATGTGTGACTCAAACAAACACCTCCTCCTGAGTCCATTTTACTTTTGCTCAGTCCAAGTGATTGAGTCCCCTAGAGTAAAGGCCACCTTCTAGTCTCCTCAGCCCCAGTGCCTGCTAACAAAGTGCTGTCACAGGATTCCCTCCCTCTATATAGATAAGAGTTGAGTTATGTCCCAATAAAGTGCTCCACTTCCTCTGAGATCTTTGCCAGACCCAGAATAAAAAGTTAGCACTTACCTTTAAAATCTGTCCGACAGCAGGGCAGCTCAGCAGGTTTGAGAGTCCTCTCCCTCACATAGCCCTGTGGAAAAAGGATAAAGCCTGAGTAATCTTGCTTAGGCTATCGGGATTAGGGCAACATAAAAATATGGGAGGCGCAGTGAGAATTATGTCCCACAAGATCCCATTGCTCTAAAGCCACCACTGCTCTACTGAAGAGACTGATATGGACTACGGCTACACCCTAGAACAAAGCAGCACAATCTTGCACTACTTTAAAAACAATAAACTCTTGATTGAAGAATCTTTTCTAACACCTCACTTTACCACTTCCTATCACAAACGTAGGCAAAGAGAAGGACTGGAGTGGGAGGGAAGGGAGGAGCTATTTAACAGTTTTGCTGTGGTGCTCTTTGCCGCCTCCTGCTGACCAGGAGGTGAATATCCCATTAGTAATTAAGATGATCCGTGGACTCATCGTGTCATTAAAAAGAAAAAGAATAACCAGAAAATATTTAGCTTGACCAACATCCATTCAGCTTGCCTTAATCTTTCAATGGATATCGTGACTGCACTAAACATTGCTCATCTTACAAGTTAAAAGTTATGTGTGGCGCTCGAGAGCAACAAATAACAGCACTAAAAATTTTAGCGTGTCTTGAGACCTGAAGTAAGATGTTAGGGCTATGAAAAAAAGTTTAACAAAACACATGGAAAACATTAAAATAAAAGTATTACAATCATAGATATATATATATATTAGATGTAAAATATGTTTATTATTGGAATAATTGTTTAAAAAGGGTTTAAAAAGGTATATGGTATATGACAAGGACTCAAAAGTGTCGTACAGTGATAAGCAAGATGTCGTACATTGATAAACAAATTGAATTCTTGGAACTACTTATTGTAATGGGTCGGATGGGACTTGAAACGACCTTGTATTCCAAACCCACGGACCAGAACTTCTTACTTATATCCAATAGCTGCCATCCCCCATCCATGGTTAGAGGTATTATAAAATCATAATTCATCAGAGTGATAAGGAATAATTCTAGCAGAGAGAAGGGGCAGTCACAAGTGCAGAAGATGCAAAATAGATTCATGAAGAGGGGATACTCACCGACTTTTCTGGACATAGTGAAGGAACAAGTTAAAAAGATGTCACACAAGAGACACTATTGCGAAAGAAAATAAGACCGCAAAACACTGAGAACAGCATCATCTTTACCACTACTTTTGCCCCCAACATGTCCAGGGTTGGACAATCCATGAAAGAACACTGGCACATCCTACTCTCGGATCCTAAGCTAAAATTTGCCAAGAACACTAACCCCATAGTAGGCTACAGACGCAATACGAATCTCAGGGACCTTCTGGTCATTTCAGATCCCATAAAGTGTTACTCAGATGATGATATGAAGGCAACACGGAAGGGCTGCTTCCAGTGCCCTAACTGCACCACCTGCAATGGAATGATAGCTACAAAAAATGTAACCACCCACATGGTAATCAGAAGTACACCATCAATCACTCCATAACGTGCACAACTACCCATGTTGTCTATATGTTGATATGCCCAGGGGACGATCAGAGAAAGAATGACCAAGCATTGTATGGCTATTAGGCAGGCCATAAAGAAAAGGAGAATCCGACCAACCGGAGGCACGCCAAACATCCTGTATCTTCAATCAAAGTGATTCTCATTGATCATATCCCTAAACTATCACAAGGTGGAGATAGAAATAAGCTGCTTCTCAAAAGGGAGGCGGAATGGATGTACAGGCTGGATACCATATATCCTAAGGGACTGAACTCTGTGCCTGATTTTGGTGCATTAACATAGCATATCCTTGTAATGTGTCACTATTGGGATGGAACACTGGATGGCTGTCGATGGGGACTGGCTGAGGGTGCTCCTCTCGCCTTTGGACAAGGGATGCACCACTGGCCATTGTCTATGGTAGGTGTGGGCGATGACGCGGATTAGCGATAATTTGTGCTATCGCCACAGTACCCCCTAGACCAGTATTGAGTTCCCCACCCTTATAGGTGACTAACACATGACAGTGAAATGGTTTTACAAGGTATGCACCATTGCCAATAAAATTGCTATAATGATGGGTGTTAATGTGACCTATTGATTATTATCTGCAACTAAGAATGATGTGTGTGTGTGTGTGTATATATATATATATATATATATATATATATATATATATATATATATATACACACATACACACACATATATATATATACATATATATATATATATATATATATATATATATATATATATATATGTATGTGTGTGTATGTGTATATATATATATATATATATACACACACACACTAAACCCCCTCTGAGCATTAACTTACTGTTGTATTGTCCGTTTTTTTGAAATGTAAAAATGGTTGACCACGTAATGTTTGTTGGTATATTCTTACTGGCTGTTCTAATTGTCGTCTGACATCGCTATGGTTTAGGCTTACTTGTTATGTAAACACTGACACCGCATTGCACGTGTGATATTGTAAATATTTGTCATGGAAGTGACGTCACGATGGTAGAGTTCCAGTGCAACCGGAACCGGAAGTGAAGCAACTTCCGGTATAAGTAAACACGTATAGTGAAGTATTGCACACACTGATTCATATAAGAAATATATGGAACGAGGTACATTGTACATTGTGCTTTAAAATACAATGTAGAACTAGGTTTATTAATGGTGAGTTGTTTAAATACACAGAGCCACTGGAGATACAAGTGATTCCCCTTTTTGTTCACAATTGTTGTAATAACCCGAAAGTGGATGTTGTAATTAACCTAAACCTGAAATTATGTCAGTTTGGCGCCTTTTTTTGACAGGAAGGAAATACCTGTTTGTGTTTCACTCTATTTAAGCACGGTTTGTGTGTTTTATTTGTGTTCTGAAGAAGGGGAGTTTTGTTCCCCGAATGTTATAGACCTACCCCATATTTATACCCCACACCGTGCAGTGACAATCCGAAGTGAGAATGCACACCAGCGTTCCAATGGCGCAACTGCGCATGCGCCAACAGTCAGTGATGGCATCCCACCAGGGACAGACTAAAAAGCAAAGTTATATATGTTAAATTGCAGGTGAGCGTAACCCAGGGTAACATACACCTGTCAGATTATAATAATCCACCACATAATTACTAGCTTATCTTCGTTATTAAGATCTTATAGTAGCAATGCTAAAACGGATAAAGTAGCCGTTAAACACAGCCTACGTGTGTAATAAACTTGTACTTTCCGTGCGTAAATACAATGCGTGACAGTAAGCAGTAGTCAATTGAATATTATTAACATTCCTCATACTAGAGGATCACTCAACCTATTCAGCGTATGTGATATCGCTCACGATGGGAATCACTGTGTTGTAAGGTGTATCTGATAGGACTTTGCTATGTCCTGTAGGCACATCATTATGTTAAGTGGAAAATATGAGCAATAAAGACAGCCAATTTGTGTTATTGGAACCAGCTGATGTGTGTTAATGCAAACATGTCAGTAAGCTGTAACCGATTACCCCAACTGTTATTACTATTTCTCATAATCATAAATTACTCAACCCACGTACCAGATATATGTGTGTTCATATTGAGTGCTAGTATCATTAACTGGTGATCCAACATCATAATGTACGTGTATCTATTCAAGGAGAACTCACTATCACACTAAATGTATATAATTGGACAATCTTGCGCCCTATAGAAGTATATGTAAAACAGCTGGCTCTCACTAAAGACAGTACAATTATATCTAATATGGCTGTTATATGTCATATACGTGTGTCAGTCTATCAGCGCTAATTATATGTATGTAGTGCTGAGTGTCTACTCTCATTAGGCGCATATCAAGCCATGAACTTCCAACCTAGCTGGCTTATACATATATATACCCTCTACTCTATGTGTAGAGCTCCAAGAACTTGGCTGGGAGTACCAAAGAATGGATGCTACAGATGCAGTGGGTGTACAACATGCAACGGCCTGACTCAAGGCAAGTTTTTCACACACCCTTGGACGAATCAAAGGTACCGATTGACCTGTACCACCAGATAGGTGGTCTATCTCTTACACTGTAGCTGTTATTATGTTGGTAAAACCAATGATGATCTTAGAAGACGTATGGCCAATCACAGGTGTGGTATCAGGAATGCTTTAGAAACTAATATATACCCCCTACTCTATGTGTAGAGCTCTCCTTATTGACAGTACCTACAACGGAAGATATGTACCTTAAAGGGACACTGAACCCAAATTTTTTCTTTTGTGATTCAGATAGAGCATGACATTTTAAGCAACTTTCTAATTTACTCCTATTATCAATTTTTCTTCGTTCTCTTAGTATCTTTATTTGAAATGCAAGAATGTAAGTTTAGATGCCGGCCCATTTATGCGGAACAACCTGGGTTGTCCTTGCTGATTAGTGGATAAATTCATCCACCAATCAAAAAGTGCTGTCCAGAGTTTTGAAACAAAAAAAGCTTAGATGCCTTTTTCAAATAAAGATAGCAAAAGAACGAAGAAAACGAAGAAAAATTAATTTAAATTTTTAAAAATAGGAGTTGTAGATCGCATTAAAAGTGGTGACACACTCTTAGATATTGTATCCAATTCAATATAGGGTGAAAAGGAGTAATACTCATTTAACTCTAACCCCAGCATTACATTAAGACAATTATTATATGAGTAACCCAAGAACCTACACTAACTCACTATCCACTCAGACCTTAAGAAAAACCAGTGATCATTCCTAGCAATGAAACATTAAACTATAGACAATTCTATTATTATAGTTTGTGACATATATGTTACGAGCTTAATCCTACTGAGAATTTGCTTAAAGGTAAGGTAAAGTTTAGGGCTATTGAATCCATATAATCAAAGTACTAATTAACCATAAGCTAGTCGCTTACTTTGTTTTTTGTTATATTATGTTGTTTACCTGAAATCCAAAGTTTATAATTCCTAACGTTGTATTCAATTCTCCTCCCCCATGCCACTTCCGTGTTTCTATATGTTATTTCAGCGAGCGGTCTCACCCCTCTGCTTACGTCAGCTCAATGCGCGTTCACAGACTCTATAGATCTTATGCGCAAGCGCCACTTCCCCCACTGCCAGATACATTGTTGAGATTGTAACAATTGATTCATTGAGCCTAAGAGTTCCGTCGATCGCAGGCATAAAGATAATAAAGCAATCGCTACAGAACTTACACTGAGCATGCGCGACTCACGAACGAGCACGGGTGGAAGTAGGTTTAGTCCGACGCATGCGCTCAGTCATCGAGTGACGTCGGAATGGATGGGCTAAACCCCTGAAGGGGAAACAGCGGATTGGTCTATAATATCGGTAGCGACTGTCAATCAAAGTTGCCAAAATGTCGGGCGGACAAAAGATTGGTGTCGGAACAATAGTTCAACGTTAGAAAAATATGTAATTATGTGAAATATTACTCGAATGATGAATGAAACTTAAAAATAGTAAACATAGCGTTAAGTAGTGTGCTCAACTTTACCTTACCTTTAATAAAGATAACTGTATCAACAGCAGACGGTAATTTTAAAAGTCTTTGTCTTTATGTGTTTGTAATATAGTTTAATAATTTTGAATAAAAGTTAAATTTTAAAATCTAGCTCTGAACTCCATCTAGGAGTCTCATCCAAGTCTATATCCAATAAAATTCTATCACAGGAATGTGAGTGCTAATCAGATGTACAATTTTTGTCAGTACAATACTGATTGGTTCTAGTTTGTAATTAAAGTACATAGCACCCCACCTCTCTCTTTATTTTATAACCCAGCGACAATATTTAGCTGGCTTATTCAGAGAAAATAAAATCCCTGTATTACTATATATAGTAGTGCCTTAGTACACCCTCCTTTCTCGTTGTTTGACACATATATCTGGTACGTGGGTTGAGTGATTTATGATTATGAGAATTAGTAATAACAGTTGGGGTAATTGGCTACGGCTCACTGACATGTTTGCATTAACACACATCAGCTGGTTCCAATAACACAAATTGGCTGTCTTTATTGCTCATATTTTCCACTTAACATAATGATGTGCCTACAGGACATAGCAAAGTCCTATCAGATACACCTTACAACACAGTGATTCCCATCGTGAGCGATATCACATATGCTGAATAGGTTGAGTGATCCTCTAGTATGAGGAATGTTAATAATATTCAATTGACTACTGCTTACTGTCACGCATTGTATTTACGCACGGAAAGTACAAGTTTATTACACACGTAGGCTGTGTTTAACTGCTTCTTTATCCATTTTAGCATTGCTACTATATGATCTTAATAACGAAGATAAGCTAGTAATTATGTGGTGGATTATTATAATCTGACAGGTGTATGTTACCCTGGGTTACGCTCAGCCGCAATTTAACACATATCACTTTGCTTTTTAGTCTGTCCCTGGTGGGATGCCATCACTGACCATTGGCGCATGCGCAGTTGCGCCATTGGAACGCCGGTGTGCATTCTCACTTCGGATTGTCACTGCACGGTGTGGGGTATAAATATGGGGTAAGTCTATAACATGCAACATGTTTTTTATGGTCTGAGGAAGGGGTTAAACTCTCAGAAACGTCACTAATAAAGAAATGTACGGTGTATTGCATCAATACCGGTGAGTACCTTTCTATTGAATTGACTTATTTGGATGTTAAAGAGCACCCTGGAAGCTGCTATCAAGTTGAGAGAGCTGGTCTGTGGTTTAAGGATTATATATATATATATCAAATGGAACACAGCCTCAGAGTGATTCTGAATTGCTTTGAGAACAAGACTAAAGCCCCAATATTCAAAGCATCGACATACCGTCAAGAAACTGCCTTTCTGGCCTCGTCAGCCTTGCAGTCCGTTGGTCTGTTAATATATGCTAAAAAAGGGTGCGGACCCACAAAGTGCTGGCAAGTGGCGATGTGTCTCCCATAGGATATAATAGGGCGTGCTATGTCCGCGAAACATCACCAACATTGCCACTTATCTGCACTTTCAGCGGGCAGGGGACATATTTGAAGTGTTCCTTCAGAGCGCAGAAAGTGCACTCACTAAAACCAAACAAGGTTTCTGTGTTTAAACACTTCAAATAATGCCTTTACGACATAACTAACTGTCTAATGCTGTAAAGTCTCACCACTGAAAAGGTGGCAAGACAAACATGGCTGACACCCTACTCGCACGCAACCTGTACTTCGGAGACTGATTAGGATACATCGCCAGCAGTGCGATATATTACAAAGTACAGGTTACTCATCCTGGAAAGCCCAGCTAACTCCCTTATAACGCCTACACCTTTGTCATACTCTAGCTATACTCCCTCTTGAACGCCCAGCTAACTCCCTAATACCACTTACACCTACGTAATATATATGTTGGCTTCCCTCCGCTGAAACACCCAACTTACTCCCACACAACGCCTACACCTACATCATGTCTTCCTTATACTCCCCCTGGAAAGGACGGCTAACTCCCACAGAACGGCTACACCTACGTAATGCAATCTACCTGACTAATAAAGTATACAAAAAAGAACCAAAAAACTCCCTATGATAACTATAGGAGCTATGTCGCTACATTTATATACAATGTTAAAATTATATGCTTTGTCATGTATAATGCATATTATTTTAAGTTTTGTATATCATTTTATATATACTTAATCTGGCTTGTTCATTTTATTATTTTAAACTTAAATATGTAATTTAAAATATATATTTCTGTGTAAAGGGACACGAGACCCAATTTTCTTCATGATTTAGAAAGAGCATGCACTTTTAAACAACTTTCTAATTTACTTCTATAATCTACTTTGCTTTAATCTCTTGATATCCTTGGCTGAAAAGCATATCTAGATAGGCCCAGTAGCTGCTAATTGGTGGCTGCACAATAGATGCCTCATGTGATTGGCTCAGCCATGTGCATTGCTTTTTCCTCAACAAAGGAAATCTAAAGAATGAAGCAAATTAGATAATACAAGTAAATTGGGATGTTGTTTAAAATTGTATTCACTATCTGAATCATGAAAGAAAAAAAAAACGGGTTTAATGTCCCTTTAACATAATAAAATGAACAATACTAAATAACTACATATCAAATTATATACAACACTGAAATGAATATGCATTATACATGACAATGCATATCATTTTTACATCGGATACAGATATTAAAATAAACTATTAACCCCTTATGCACCCTCACCCCCAGGGAAACTTCCCTATTAACCAAAGACCTAACCACCCCCTAACCTATTAAACCCTACACCTCCACAACCCACCAATGCAATAAGCCCCCTTACCTATTAACCCCTACACTGCCACAACCCACCAACACAATAAACCCCTAACCTATTAACCCCTACACCGCCACAACCCACCAATGCAAACTACAGTATTTAACTACCTAACACTCCCCCACCTGTAATCTAAAACCCCCTAAATTTCAAAAAAATAACAAACAATAAAAAACTAACATAACAGAAAATAAAAAAACAACACTACCGAAAAATGCAAACCACCAGCTTGACTTTGGTTTCCAATTGTCGGATATAATTGGAAGAGGAATTTAAAAAAAAATAAAAGAAAATATGTGGCTTCTGCTTCTTCATGCTATGCAGCTGTTGCAATTATATCCGACAAACGTTATATACTTACATAAACATTTATTAAGCAGGCGTTCTTGTGTTATATGTCTGAGTTTATAATAACTATGTTTCTTATTTGTATTAGTATTGACAGTGCGCTTTGATACTATCACTTTTGAACAATCATTTAATGCAGAATTCTTTTTACAACTTAATATCAGTATCTTGTCACAACCTTAACACATGCTTTTGTCAAGACCCATAATTCTATATTTATAAACAACATAGATAACCACGACCATAGCCATAAAGACTATCATATACTCACACAAAACAGAGGGGGGTCTTTACAGTGAGGATGAAATCCTTTCTGGCGACAAGCAGAAATTTCTTCCATGCCATGATCTGTTAGCTTAAAGAATCCTGTTCTGCAAGGAAAGATTTGGATCTAGGTTACAACCAGGAATGTTTAGAAAAATGAAAATCACTGAAATTAAAATCTTAATAGCAAGAATTAGAATTCGTAAACAATTATATAAACATAATTTATATAAAAGTAATTGGATAAGAATTTAGCAAACGTTAAAGTGATGGTAAACTTAACATGTTTTAAAATCACATCCGGAATCTAAGCAGTATTTCAGATGGACTTTAATTGATCACTTCTAATGAAGATGAGCTGTAACATACTTTTTAATCTAGATGGGCCAATCTAATGCCTACGCTCCGGCTGTCCACTTGAAAACTCATATGTTTTGTGAGCTAACGGTTTGAACTGTTCTACAATTGACCATCTATCCATACAACACTTTTTTGTAGCTAGAGGGCCAATTGGAGAACAGTTCCAACTATTAGCTCACAAAAAAAAAAAAGTTTTAAAGTGGGCGGCCGGGGTGTGATTAGAATGGTATGGCTAGATTAAACAGTAAATTACAGCGCATCTTCATCTAAAATATTGCTTAGATTCCGGACCTGATTTTAAAAGATCTAAAGTTTACCATCACTTTAAAGGGATACTAAACTCACATTTTTTTTCTTTCATGATTCAGATAGAGCATGCAATTTTAAGCAACTTTCTAATTTACTAATATGTTTTGTTCTCTTGCTATCTTTATTTGAAAAGCAGGAATGTAAAAGCTTAGGAGCCAGACCGTTTTTGGTTTAGAACATGGGTTACACTTGCTTATTGGTGGCTAAATGTAGCCACTAATAAGCAAGCGCTATCCAGGGTGCTGAACCTAAAATGGGTCGGCTCCTAAACCTTACATCTCTGCTTTTCAAATAAAGATAGCAAGTGAACAAAGACAAATTGATAATAGGAGTAAATAAGAAAGTTGCTTAAAATTGCATGCTTGATCTGAATCATGAAAGAAAAAAAATCTGGGTTTTGTATCACTTTAAGGATATTAAAAATATTTACATTTGTTAGACTGAATATACACATAGACCTGTAAAATGTAAATGGCTCACCCATTTTAGATACAGTAAAAAAAAAAATCCTGTTTATATATCATTAGTAGATATATGCCATTGAGCAGGGTTCAGAATTTATATTATGCATGCAGATATTATTGCAAATTTAAAGGGATATGGGAGTCAATAAAATTATTATTATTTTTTATCAGAATCATAATTTTATCAATTGTAAATCTCTTTCTTGGTATCCTTTGTTGAACCATATTTTCATTCAGTGAGGATATACAGAGATAGGGCCAGGAACATGCAATTGTCTTAAGGACTATATGTAAATTTTTACAAAGATGGATCCAAACATTGCTCAATAGAGCTCAATACAGGTGCACGCTTTTGAGCCTACCTCAGTATATTCTCATAGAAAAGAGCTAAGTTTTAAATAATTATACAGAGTAAAAAAAAAAAAAAAAAGATTTTTTTCTAATTGTATGCTCATGAAAGTTGCCTTTTGACCTCTACGTCCCTTTAAAAAAATTGTAAAACAGGACAAATATGATTTGCAGACCCTTCTAGCCACCATACACTGAACAACAATAAAAGGAGAAACTGGTACACACTCCTGAAATTTAGGAGAACAGACAATAGCGATGGATTCTGGAAGTATCATCTGGTAGGAGCAGTGAGTGTGCAGGTCCACACTAGAGAGGAAGGCCGTCTGAGTCGGGTGAGTCTGTAGGATGAGAAAATAGAGACATTCAATGTTTCTGCAGTCACTCAGATACATTACGCAATCAATCATGTTTGTGTGCTGTCCAAGATGATTTTATCATTAAGGAGCATCATGTGTGACAGTGACATACATGTATCCAGCCGAGTGTGAGAAGCCCATGTTGGTCCTGGATAAGGAACAGGTCCTCTTCGTTCTCAGTATTGCAGTAATCTGGCCCACCTGACTGTTTGGGAACGAGGACATGTGTCACTGTGAACTCGTTCTGCATCTGGAAGGAGAGAGACAATAAAAATGTGATAAAAAAAAAAAAGAAGGAGTAGTGGTGAGAAGACATATTTGCTATTTAACCCACCACCCTTTGAGCTTTGGCACAGTAACCCGAACTGTCCAACAGAGCACCATATAAGAAGCCCCTTCCACAATAGTGTGACCATCATAGACAGTGAAAATTTGACATTGCTTTGTCCCTTATAGGATTACAGAAAGAAGTTAATGTGCATGTATATATGTACCGATATATATATATATATATATATATATATAATACACACACACACACACACACACATGAAGAGGAAGAGAAAGTGAAAAAAAACACTGAGTCCCTTAGTAAATTCTATCCATATGTTTATTGGCTCTGAGCCATGGAATACAGAGGGGTGTTACTTCCCTGCCAACTGACGCGTTTCGCACGCTTCATCAGAGCTAAATTCCTAACCTACAATGGGACTTTAAGTACAGTGCAAGGACCAAGGACATACACACAAACACATATATATTAAGACAAGTATATGTATGTATCTCAATGTTAAAGCATTTTGCCGGCCTTTTTATTCTAACACCTGAGACCTTTGAATCCTTATAACATTTTAGTGCAATTTTAAAAAAAATACTTTTTATAAGATATTGTTATTATGAGTGTAACTGTACTCTTATTGTATTTTTTATGTCACTGTAATCATTCTAGCGTAAATCGTGATTGCACTTGCGCCTTCGCGTTTACTTTCAACTTGTAATACGGGCAGAATTTAACTGGAGTGCAAACTGCCTCGAAAACCCAATATCACTCGCTTGCAAACCATTGCGCTCAACTTGTAATCTAGCCCCATCTGTTTTACAATTTTACAATCTGAAGTATGTAATTATTTAGAAATTGCTAATTTACTGTCATTTTGTTATTTAAAGAGGCAGCAATCAAGTTCCCAGTGGGGGTAGATAGAGAATTTGAAAAGGAAAATGATATAGCATGGTACTGGCCATTGTGTAAAGATAGAGATTAGATAAGGAGTCCTTAAAGGGACAGTCAAGTCCAAAAAAAACTTTAATTTTTCAAATAGGGCATGTAATTTTAAACAACTTTCCAATTTACTTTTATCAACAATTTTGCTTTGTTCTCTTGGTATTCTAGTTGAAAGCAAACCTAGGAAAGCACATGTGATAATTTCTAAGCCCTTGAAGGCCGCCTCTATTTTATTTACTTTTCACAGCAGGGGAGAGCAAGCTCATGTAGGCCATATAGATAGCATTGTGATCACGCTTGTGGCTAGTGGCAGACACTGCACTAATTGGCTAAAATGCAAGTCAATAGATAATAACTAAAAGTCATGAAATTAGGGGCGGTCAGAAGATGCTTAGATACAAGTTAGTCACAGAAGTAAAAAGTGTATTAATATAACAGTGTCGGTTTTGCAAAACTGGGGAATGGGTAGTAAAGGGATTATCTATCTTTTTAAACAACAAAAATTCTGGTGTTGACTGTCCCTTTAAAAGGACAGTTCACTGTAAAATTGTTTTTCATTGAATGTGTTCTCCATGACTTTTGCAAAAGAAACAGTGGAATTTGCTCTTTGAAACCAGAGCCCATCAAAATAGGCTTGGCTTGCGGACAGATCTTATCACTCAAATGCTTCCATTTCTTATCTCTGTCTCTGTACAATACTTAGATAGAACAATTGAAAATGAACATTTAGAGCTTTATCTCTTCCACCTCCCACTGAGTAATTTCTTCTGCTTGCTGTGTTTACGTTTCTGAATAGGTATATACATTTTCAGTATAGTTAGGGATACTACAGGTTAAATTAGCTATTTCTAATGTCAATATAAAGGCTAAGGAGCTATTTGTAAACAATTTAATACACTCCAGCAGGTAAAATGGACCATTGGCAACAAATTAAAGGAAAGTTTTTGGGTAAACTGTCCTTTTAATGTATAAAGAGATAGATACGATAAGGAGGTCTGCTATTTCTGCAGGCTCAGCCATTAATATTGGCAGGTTCTTGAGAACAATTGATTGAGTCTTCAATCAGCAAAACAGCTATTAAATATATACAAATAAACCTAAATGACAAGCATCTATTACTCTGCAGGCACTATAAGAAGTCATAATTAGGAATGTATTATAGTAAAAAAACTATTTTACAGTACAATTTCCCTTTAATAAACTGAGAACAGTAAGTGCAACAAACATAATTGTGCATAAACAAGTATACTGGAATAGAGATCAGGAATTGGTCTTCTGCAAAGGAGCAATCTGTAGTTTACAAGAGCCAGAAACCGTGTGGGATAGGGCAGATGAAATACACTCATGTAATCATATTGTAACGTCTGACATTTATGCTGAAAAATCCTTTATTCTTAATAAATGATAACTATGGTATATTTTCCACCAAATGAGGCAGATGCAATTGATCTCTCACACGTACCAGCTTCCCACACAGGATTCCGCAGGTCTCCACCGCTCTCTGGGTGTTATTTTGTGCTAGTTTCAGGAACTTCAGGCATAAATCCCTAGGAATTCTAACATGACGTAAGCCTCCAGAAGACTCATCTGAGAAAAGGTAAAACACGTGTGACTCTCACACACTCCGGGGCATTTAAACATCATTTTCAATAAGTTACTGACATATACTTTAATTTGCTAAAGTCCACAAATGTGAAATGCAAAATGTTACTTTTTTGTTTGCAATATTCTACTGCATCCAAAGTAAAAATCATGTGAGTAGATGTCAAACAAAACACTATGATCTACATTTATCATTGTGTACATATGCTTTTCAATAAACATTGGTAAAACGAAAATCATTTGCACCACTATGTGATTCATACAGAAAATAAGTAGATCATACTCTAACAACAAATATGAGATGAATTTTAAAACTACACAAATAGGTGGCAGATCAGTGTGTATTAAAGGGACAGTCTAGTCAAAAATCAAACTTTCATGATTCAGATAGGGCAAGCAATTTGAATCAACTTTTCAATGTACTTTTATCATCAAAATTTGATTTGTTCCCTTGGTATTATTTGTTGAAAGCTAAATCTAGGTAGGCTCATATGCTAATTTCTAAGCCCTTAAAGGCCGCCTTTTATGGCAGTGAGTTTTGACAGTTTTTCATGGCTAGACAGCGCTAGTTGATGTGTGCCATATAGATAACATTGTGCTCACTCCCGTGGAGTCATTTATGAGTTAGCACTGCTAGGCTAAAATGCAAGCCTGTCAAAAGAACTGAAATAAGGAGTCAGTCTGCAGAGGCTTAGATACAAGGTAATCACAGAGGTAAAAAGTATATTAATACAACAGTGTTGGTTATGCAAAACGGTGGAATGGGTAATAAAGGGTTTATCTATCTTTTTAAAAATAAAAATTCTGGAGTAGACTGTCCCTTTAAGAAGAAGAAGAAAAAACATTCTACATAGATTTTCATAAAATTGAATCCAATTTACAATAAAAGTTTTTATCATTCTCACCCTTGCAGTCCTCACCCTCCTATCCTTCTAGATTGTAAGTTTCCACAGGAATAGGGCCCTCAATTCCTCCTGTATTTGTATGTCAAATTTTGTCTTGTCTCTTACAAGTTTTGTATCATTGTTTCATTTAAATGAATTGTATGCATGGGCAGCACTGCAGAATATGTTGGCGCTTTATAAATAAAGTATAATAATCAGCTCTGGTTATAGCACTCTATTTAACCTTTTAAGGCCGTTCTGACCTTCTATTCCATTCTAACCGTGCCGGGATTTAGCGCAGTTAGGACGGAATAGAACATCCTAACCGTTTGGCTGCCCTGAAGCCAACGGCGCTTCCAGAATGCGATCGTTGTCTGGAGGGTGTGCCTAGCATCATAGGGACGGCCCCTGACCCAATCCCATCATTGAAACCTCGCGATCGCAGGATTTCAATTTGTTTACATCAGAATGTTGTGCCAATGTAGACAAATTAAACCTGTCATGAAATGGTTAAACAATAGTTTCCCTATTTATTATAGCTTTATCAAGGATAAACAAATAGTGAAATGATTGTTGTAGTTGTCAGCAGATGAATCACAAGGAAGGGTCTGCACTACATGACAGCAGCAGCTCGGACACTGTGTGGATTAAAAGTGCTTTACAATAGAGACTCACACATTGCAGATGTTCAGTAGCTGTTTTTGCTTGCTGTAATTCCCTAAGTGATTAATATACCTTTGTATATTTTAATAAACTTGTTAGCTGGAGTTTTTTTTTTAAATAGAGCGCTATAAAGAGGTGATGGGAGCTCTGCACCACGTGAGTAGAGACACTGCAAAGTAAAAGTGTGCTGAATGATATTGAAAGCAGAATCACGCTATGGATGTATCTGTTTCTTGTTCTCTTTGAGGTTGATCCTGATTAGAATTCCCAATAAAGATTGAATTGGACTCCTCATTAAGGACTAACACTTTCTATTCCAATTCTTGGTCTGTATAATAGATTATTATTATTGATTTGGTATAAACACATTTTTATAAATATCTAATGTTACCACCAGCCATTTAACTACAGTCAACCCATAACCCCTGTCTTTTTAAAATGGCCAGGGAAATATTTTTTATAACAGGATAATTGTTCATCTAAGAAATTCTCTCTCTGTATAAAATAAAGAGCAAACAAAAATAAATTCAGTCTTTTAACCCCTTCTAGCAGTTAGGACGTTCCATGACGTCCTAACCGTGCTGGGCTTTAGCGCCATTAGGACGGCATGGAATGCCCTAGCCATTCTGCTGTCCTAAAGCCTCTGCAGCTTCCCAACTGGGATTGCTTGCTGGAGGGCGTGCCTGGTGTCATAGGCACTCCCCCCAAACACGATCCCATCACTGAAATCGCCCTATCACATGTACGACTGCGCGATTTCAATTCTTTACTTATTTGTTTACATCAGAACTTTGTTGTTACAAATAAGTACAGACAGGAAGGGGTTAAACTAGTTATAAATGAGGAATAGTATTAAGTTTTTTTTAGTAAGTAATATGTATGTTGCTTTAAAGGGCAATTTTAAGCAACTTTCTAATTTACTCCTATTATCAATTTTTCTTCGTTCTCTTGCTATCTTTATTTGAAAAAGAAGGCATCTAAGCTTTTTTTCTTGGTTCAGCACTCTGGACAGCACTTTTTTTTTGATTGGTGGATGAATTTATCCACCAATCACCAAGGACAACCCAGGTTGTTCACCAAAAATGGGCCGGCATCTAAACTTACTTTCTTGCATTTCAAATAAAGATACCAAGAGAATAAAGAAAATTTGATAATAGGAGTAAATTAGAAAGTTGCTTAAAATGTCATGCTCTATCTGAATCACAAAAGAAAAAAAAAATTGGGTTCAGTGTCCCTTTAAGTATAATAACTTTTACTTGTGATTTAATAATACCTTGTCCAGACCGGAGAGAAGCATTATAAAAATTGTTAGGGGCGCCATATCCCTGCAAAGAAAGCTGCAAGGACAACGGATGGTACAAGAAGCAATCACAGAAAGAGCAACCTGGGCTTACCCACCTCTTAACTGCTCACCGGTAAGACGCTGTTGTAGCATGCACACCCCAACTACCCTCCTGCATAAACTTAGACTGTCCGGTCTCACACGCACACTTCTGTGCATGTCCAACGCACACCTAGGGCATTATTAATCATTAAACTGCCTCCCGCCCACACCATAGTACAAAATCCTGTTGATCCTGTGGGGATAGGAAGTGAAAGACGGAGACAGGCCTCTTTACTCCATACCGCAAAGGGTTTCTGAGAGAGCGATTAAGGGGCAGTTTACAGAGCGCACAGAGCACAGTTAGAG
This sequence comes from Bombina bombina, assembly GCF_027579735.1. NCBI lineage: Eukaryota > Metazoa > Chordata > Amphibia > Anura > Bombinatoridae > Bombina > Bombina bombina. The sequence continues at coordinate 802,035,928 of NC_069504.1, forward strand.
ACACATTAAGAGTATCGGCAGTTTTGGGCAATTAATCCTGGACTTTTCAAACCCAATATCAGAGGGGGGTCCTTTAGGTACAAATTGTGGGCCCTGGCGAATATACAGTATACGGCAGCAGGGAAAGTGTAAGAGGAGAGCTTAAAGGAGACCAACAAAGCAGCACTACAGATCCCACTTAGAGACCTGTCACCAGGCTAACAACGCTTGAAATAGTGGTCAGAGGCGACCCCTGTTTGCCTCCTAGGAACAGACCTGCCACACCCCCCCCCCCCCCATGGTAACAAAAGTGAATAACTAAAGACAGAGGGATTATTAGGACTGAGTACTAGCTGAAGCCAGGTTCCTCATAACTCTTACAACACCTGCACCACATCCAGTGCCCCTTGATCTGCTGATGCAGGATCTACCAAAAAGAGCATTTTAGGGGAGCCTTTTGCCCAATAAAGTTTTTCCTACTTCCAACCTAGGTCCCCAGTGCTCCAAGCACCTAATAGGGGGTGAACTGTAGTCCATATTCTCCTCGTATAAGGTATCAAAACTAATCCTATCCAGCAAGAACAGAAGTTAGGTCCCTCTCCTCCCTTTCCCGCCGGCCCTCTTGCCTGCGGTCATATCCCAGATACCTTTTTCCAGCATCGCCCAGAGGGGGCAACTCTCCAGGAGAGGGATCTAGAGCCTGAGAGATTCCACTTGCTCCATTCTGTGAGAATAATTAACAGACCCCCTATGAAAGAATAGCGGTCTGAGCTTCTCTATAACCCAAGGTGTGTCCTTTTTTTTTTTTTTTTTTTATCTGGATCTCCTGATGAACCTCAACATGTAAACTAACACAACAAGGTGTGTGCTCCAGTCAGTCGATTAAACTCTGGTACCATACCAGGAGTAAGCAGGTTCCCACCGATATAAAACAGAGCCATCTGTGACCAAAGTTGCCGACCTCATCTCAGAATGTCTCAACCTCACAAAAGGAAACAAAAACCCCACAATACACCAAAGAGAACAGTGGTAGATCATTTCCAACACCCGGCCAGGCCGGCCCACGTGAGATCCGAAGATGAAGGCTCTGACACGGGGAGTCTTTCAGATAATCAACCCGACAAGTCTCTCACTCAACGGATCTCTTGTCTACCAGCAATGGATAGCACTTCCAACAATCTAATGGACTCTATTGAATCACTGTTGAAGTCTCACCACGACTCTCTGTCAAAGAAATTTGAGATATCTCATGCTGACTTAAAGAGAGACATTGGTATCATTGGAGAGCGCACGGATGCGTTGGAACGCAGACAAGAAGATCTCACCATAGACCATTCAATCCTCCTTTCCTATTCACAAAGTCTGGCGGGCCAGATCTCAGATCTAGAACTTAAGCTAGCGGATCTAGAAGACCGCTCACGCCGCAACAACCTACGGATCAAAGGGATCCCAGAGTCGGTCACATTTCAGGATCTAGAAGTATATCTACAAGGCCTATTCAAAGAAATACTGGGATCAGAACCGACTAGCGAAACCCTCATTGATAGAGCACACAGAGCGCTCCGACCCAGATCTGCAGATAAGGGGAAACCCAGAGATGTCATAGCCAAACTTCACTACTACACGTTCAGGGAAAAGATCCTCAGAGCTCTAGCTAAGGAAAAGTCTCTACCGGGCAAGTATGCGGAACTGCAGACTTTCCCAGACCTTTCACCACACACGCTCCAATTACGCAGGCACTACCAACCGTTCACAAGATTACTAAGATAAAAGGGCCTGAAATACAGATGGGGATTCCCAGTGAGATTATTCATAACCAAGGACAGTCAACAATTTATAGCCACCTCGCCACAACAAGTATGGGAGCTACTACAGAGATGGGGCCTGCTTCCAGCGGATCCAGAAGATACAACCTCTGAAACAGATAGAGGGAACGGACTCAGGGCCTCAGCACCAGTATGGAAACCACTCCCACAAAGACCTGCTCCCACATCAAAAAGGTCTCTGGAACCCAGAGAAGTATCCGTATCTGAAGACACATAGGGAACCTGCTTATAGATCATAGTTATCAGATCACAGTCCAACTGAACCCCTATTGTAAATTTAGAGACACTTGTGGGATAATCCCGCACATCCCCCCAGAGAGGATTCAAGAACACAGAAGAAGACGGGTGAGATTTATAGAACTTTTATGGTCAACCCCAAAATGACTTTATATTTCTGCGCTCAGCAGATTAGATATTAATTGTTATTCATGCAACCTCACCAGCACCAGATTTAATTGCTTTCTCCTCTGATGGCTCAGATTAATGTTTAGAATATTGCTAGATATGACATGTTATGACTAGGTTTGTTTAAGTTTAGACATGTTTAAGATTAAGTAAGCAGCCTAAAGAAACTGTACATTTGAAATCTGTTGTCTTCTTTTTTGTAAGCTATCAGAGGAAATATCTTACCTATTGACTAGTAGACGTCACCTTTAGGTCCTGACCTGGCTCTAAACGGTACCCCCAGATTACCTCCACACTACTCTGACCAAAGGACTATTTTTCAGCTTAGCCCTCACATACTAACATAGCCCAACCAAATCCACGACTAGTCCAACCTACTAACGACTCATCAAACAAGCCATGACCATAGTTAACAGCCTGAACGGACCGTCTACATTCATCCAGGTGCAGTGGTTGACGCCGCTATTTCCACCATTGATTATCAAAGACTGGTGTCTCTGTAGAATAAGACTGCTTCGTCACACCCCATCTTCTCAAAGATAGAGCACCCTATTTCACTGACAGCTTAGAATCCCTCCCTGGTTTGACATTTCAGTCTCGTTCATTGTTTAATGTACTGTTAATGTTACTAAGTATGCTATATTAATGTTTATATTGCAAAATTGTTAATGTTTTCTAAGACTGGCGGGAAGCATGACCTTTCTCTGCTTAACTCCGCCTATATGATGCATGGCGATGTTTAGCACCCACCCAAAAAGATTTCACGCATTACTCTAAAGCTCACAATTCTTACTCGAGAATTGATTATATTCTATGTGACTCATGGTCCCTAGATAAGTGCGTGAATCCAACCATGTACGTGGTCAGACCACGATATGGTATACATAGACTTCTTCGAACTGCAGTCCCTAACCACCAGACCCCCCTGGAGACTTCCTGAACAGCTCTTAGCTGAGGGAGAACTCCCAGCGCTCACTAGGACAATTACCGACTTTTTGACGCATAATGACAATGGCGCCACAGACTTGGACACAGTTTGGACAGCGCTCAAAGCTTACCTTAGGGGATATTTTCTCAAAAAATCGGCCCACCTCCGCAAATCAGGAGGCCACCCGCTTGCCAAACTGTACGGAGATCTACGAAAAATGGAGACCGCTAATAAGTCATGCCCTGAACCCCAAATAGCCCAACAGATAGGACTAATCAGAGAGGAAATTGCTAAAAGGGAAACTCTGAAAGTACAAGATAACTTACACAGGCTCAAGCAGCTATATTACTACAAAGGCAACAGGGCAGATAGATTGCTAGCAAATAAATTACGAAAACGCACACAACAGAGTAGGATAGCCTCCATCAACACACAAAAGGGCCCAGTCCACTCGCCCAAAGAAAAAGGAGTAGCCTTCGAAAAATATTGTTCCTCCCTATATAATATCGCAACATCAGAAACAACAGATAGAGCCAGCTCTGGAGACATTAGTAAGCTTTTAGAGAGTCTAGATCTACCCACATTATCGGTGGAAGCCAAAACCTCACTGGCGAAACAATTCACAATAGAGGAAGTTAAGGCTGCCATAGCTGGTTTATACCCCCACAAAGCCCCAGAACCAGACGGGTTTACAGTCACCTTCTACCGGGCCCTGGGTTCTGCACTATCTCCAATTTTGCTCCGATTTTTCGTGAGCGTGGCTCAGACAGGCAGATTCCTACCGGAATTCCTTGAAGCCAATATTATTACAATACACAAAGAAGGCAAAGACCCTACTCTGTGCCCAAGCTATAGGCCTATTTCCCTTATCAACGTAGACGCCAACATTTATGCCAAAATCCTAGCCAATAGGTTGAACAAACATCTTCAGACCCTTTGAAAAAGCAATGTTAAGTTGCAAAACATGTTAGGGACGATAGGGCAATGGTGAGGAGTCCTAGGAGCTCCTGTGTTTTTAGACAGCCTTAAGCTACCGCAAATTACTGTAGTCAGCCACGGTTTCACTTAATAATGGACGCTCAGATTTAATCGTGTTAATATATGGTGCTGGTACCGAATATTGTTGCAAGTACTATCCCTCCTATAATAGCTAACTTTAATATGTAAAATACACAAACACTGAATAATAGAATTTTGTTTGGGGCTATTTCCTAATAATTTAAAATCAACCTCGAGGTGCACTGGGTATACATTCACAATACCGCTTGTTGTAAGATAGCTCTATTTTATAAAACCAAGGTGCACAAAGTATATTTAGAGCGCTATTATATTAGCCTTGGGTTAGATTATTAAGTGCAGCTTGATCACGTAAGCATAATTTCCGCCGTTAATACGGCTTATACAACAGAGCAGTGCATAAACCTAATCTGTGGTAATCCTGTTTGTATGCAAGGTGGAATGTACACAGACTAGTACAATTAGCTGCGAGTGTGGAAATTCAAACGAACAGTAGGTTTAACTCCATAGACTCACAATACAAGCGGAACTTTTGTACATCTATCTGCTAAAACTCTGGTGTCACTGAGAACAGATACGTCTCATTGTACTAAGAAACTACACTATTTAATCACCGGTACACTGTGAGTCAGTGACGTGCAGTGATGTCAGAGGCTGGTGAGGCAGTGGCTAGGATACACCTTCATTCTTTAGATATCCTTTGTTGAAGAAATAGCAATGCACATGGGTGAGCCAATCACATGAGGTATCTATGTGCAGCCACCAATCAGCAGCTACTGAGCATATTTAGATATGATTTTCAACAAAGGACATCAAAAGAATGAAGAAAATTAGATATTAGATGTAAATTGGAAAGTTATTTAAATTTGCATATGGGTTTCATATGGGTTTCATGTCCCTTTAAATAGTGTCTTGGAAAACTGGTCAACTTAGTAAACATCTGATTTTAGTCTAAAAGGATTGTAACAGAAACTCTTGCCAGATAACACAATGCTTGCTCTGATTATGAGATCTAGAAATCCATGCCCATTAAAATATGTTTAAAACATACATTTTACTTTAATGCTGCAAATTATGCTTATAGATTCTTTCATTACATAAGGGATGAGAGTCAGAGGGGGAGGAAGAGAGACAGAGAGAGAAAGAGACCATGGGGGAGAACAAAACATAAGGAGAGAGATGGATAGAGAGAGAGAGAGACACACACACACAAGGGGGGAGGGGCCACTGCATTTTAAAGTAATAAAACAGCAGAGCTACAGAGAGTTCAGAAAATTAGTCTATAATTTAGTGTGAAGTACAGAGGCAAGCTGCTAAGTTAGTGGGTGTAAAGTTTGAGTAAACAAAATACAAAAATGACCCTGCTGTAAAAGAGTAAAAAAACACTAAACCACATTCATTAAATTATCATTTTCACTAACAGAATCCTTTTCAGTAAAATCTTACTTTAATAAGATGTGGCTGAAACACTGCAGTGCTCTCTGTGCCTCTTTTCCTGCTCTGTAAGGATTCCACTGCACTTAGAGGGGAAGAACAGAACTCTCTTTTTCACTTTAGCAAAGCTAGCAGGTTCACAGGACAGCAACAAAATATATGAAAGTTGTTTTTTTCCGGTTTTGTTTTGTTTTATATGATTTAACATCCAGCCCCAACCCTATGTTCCACTTACTAATGCCTCTCGCTGGATTGGTTCAGCCCAAATAGGACTGCCTCAAATAAGCAGTTAATGGGCCATGCAATGATCTTAACCACTTCATCCAGTAGATGGCGCAGCATGTTGTGTAATGGTGGGCAGACCTGCTTGTGCCTCTCCATTGCACAACATGTAGCTGTGAGAAAAAAAAATGCTGGGGGAAAAAAATTAAAAATTTTTTTTAAAGCCAATAAAAAAAATATATATTTTTGCCCATATGAGAGGTGAAGCACTGCCTCACCTGCCTCTAGTGACTGCACATCACTGCTGTGAGTTATCCAAATAGGTACTCAATTAAATCTGTGATGATAGGAACAAATAAGCTCCATTGTTGTAACATATAAGATTATTTAACTGCCGCATCACAGAGAGCTACTTAAACTGGCATTAAAAGAAACTGTGAGCAGATAAATTTCACCGAAGTTCGTTCATAACATCAAAACTATGTATGATTCACAAGTCGTGTAATATACCACTCAGGCATATCCTGAACTACAGCTTTAGCAGAGAAACCAAACACATAAAAGTCTATTAAGTTGAACAACGATATACATTGTTTCAATAAACATCAATTGTATTATAATTCAGTTCAATTATTTATATACAATCTAAAAGCACTTATGTAAGTTAGCTTTTGATACTGTGGAGGGAATAGCCTACACTTTAATCTTTTGGTAGGCAACTGCTAATACAAAAGCGGAGTTATTTTGAACAAGTTAAGAGATTTTATTTAGAATCCTAATAATAAGTGGGGTATATATAATCTCAGCTGGAAACAAGCAGAAATATTTAAAATTATATACCCACTGTTCAATTCTAATCAAGCTTCGCATAGAAAGATATATTACTATGGAGACATAAAGAATACATTATATACTTAATTCTTACATAATTTGGTGTATCAGATCTGCAGATACAAGTATATAGCAGTCCTTACTCCAGCCCACATTTAACACTAAAGTACTAGGAGCAATAACCCTAACTTGTACTTATTTGCTGACATCAATAAAATCGGTGCTTAAGTGTGATTTTAAGTGTATTCCTATTTTAAACGTAACCCAATAAAAGTTATATTTTAATTTGCAATCTGTTTTCTCCCCTTCCACTTATTCCTTAGGGAATAATTTGTATCATCCAGTTAGATTTAATTTACTTTTAGACCTAGGAGTGCTAGAAGTGTATACTTTCTCTTTCTTTGCTAAATACGGTTTTATACACAGCACCCACATCCTGACAAACTATTGAATAAGTGTAGGAATCAAGGTCTCATACGTTAGTAGTGCCATTGGTATCTTTTCAAATTCCAATCTTCAGACCCTTATCCATCTTGACCAGGTGGGATTTGTTATTAATAGACAAGGCTCAGATAACACCCGTCGCCTCTTAAATATCTACACAGAGGCAGCCGACCTGGGTCTCCCCATGCTCACTCTGTCGCTCGATGCCGAGAAGGCGTTTGACAGGGTGAGGTGGGAATATCTATTCCAAACTCTCACAGCATTCGGTATGCCTGACACTTATGTCAGGGCTGCCATGGCACTATATTCTTCTCCAACCGCTGTGGTTAGGGGACTAGGGTTTTGCTCCCCCCAAATAAAGATAAACAGGACTCGACAGGGGTGCCCCCCCTGTCCCCTCTCCTATTTGTTCTAGCAATCGAGCCCCTTGGGGCAGCCATCAGGAGATGCCCTGCAATTCAGGGACTCCAACTTCACGACACTGTTCAGAAATTAGCCCTGTTCGCGGATGACCTTACAGTCTTCCTCAAGGACCCCCTAGATTCCCTTCCCCCATTGTTCCGGCTATTAAGGCGATTTGGCGAACTCTCATACTACAAAATTAACGTCAGTAAAACTGAAGTATATTCTATAAACATCCCTGTTGAAGACAAAAACAAAATTCAACTCCTTTATTCCTTTAAATGGTCCACTAGAGGTGTGCGACACCTAGGAGTGTTCCTCTCCCATTCCAAAACTATAACCATTAAAGAAAAACTACGAGAACCTGCTGAAAGAGATTACATTGGATCTTAACTCCAAGAGGTTCGGTGAGATCTACTGGCTGGGCAGAGTGGCAGCCCTCAAAATGATGGTGCTGCCCAAGCTTACGTATTTTTTCCGTTGTATCCCTATCACAATCTCTATGCCCCTGATTCGAAAGTTCCAGACCCTCTTTAATGCCTACACCTGGCACAACAAGAGACCTCGAGTTGCGGCTCACATCCTCCAGGCCCCAGTCGAAAGAGGTGGTATAGGCCTTCCAAGTGTTTGGAAATACCATGAAGCCGCGATGATTACCCACACCTCGGCATAGGGTAATGGCCTCCCTGCAACTAGATGGAAAGAGCTAGAGCAGGCTTCGCTACTGGCATTTGTGGATCTGGAGGACCTCCTCTGGCTGCCCCCGCATTGACAGTCAAAAATCTGTATCTCCAATAACATAGTTAAGAGGTGTCAGGAGAGATGGCTGAAACTAAGACACAGCAGGCTTATCGCCCCTCATCCCTCACCAGTACACTCTATGCGAGGGCTTCTCTTTGGACTGCCCGATGCCCACACCAGTTCGTGGCCCACCACGGATATCGGCTCCTTGCAAGACTTTTACGAAAATAAACAATTAAAGACACATCTTGCTATGCTAGCTTCACCCTCGCTGACTCCAAGGTTTAATTTTGACCTACTGCGAATCCGATCTCTAATGAGATCCCGGGGATTACTGGAAGATCAACTTTGCAATCTATCCCCTTGGGAATCCCGCTGGAAAGCAAATCTTCAGCTATATAAGCCCCTCTCAGCGCACTATAAATGTTTAATTGAGGATAATATCCCTTCCAAAACAATCCACATGGAGGCCTGGGAAAGCGACCTACAGCTTGTATACCCCCTTGATGCTTGGGAGGAAGCAATTAGCCACACAAAAAAAAGCTACCCATTGTGTCACTCTTTATGAGCTACACTTTAAAATTATCACGAGGTGGCATCTTGTTCCTACTAAACTCCAGAAACTATATCCTGACCATTCCCCTATTTGTTGGAGGGACTGTGGAGAGCAGGGCACCCCACTTCACATCTGGTGGGCCTGTCCGAAATTGAATAGTCTGTGGCAGAGAGTGGAGGCACTGTGCAGAGATCTAGGCCTGGTAGAAACGCTTTACCCAGCCCTCGCAATACTACACCTGGGAGTAGACTCTCTCTCCAGATTCAAACGAAATTTGCTTATAGGCATCCTTACTTCCACCAAGGTACTCGTGGCCAGGAACTGGAAAAAAAAAACAACCCCCAAGGTGGCAAGGGGTAATAGACTGTGTTGACCATATCAAAAATATGAAAAATTATGTATACAGAGAACGCAGACAACTGACTGATTTTTGCCTAACATGGGATCCATGGGACTCCTATTGGACTCACAAACCCACGTAAATGGACTAGTCTAACGAGACAGGGGCAGCTTGGAAGACTGATTCCCCTCTCCCCCACTACCCTGATTAACACAGAATTCGACCACGCCCCTAGGGGCGAGAGAGAGGCCCCCGGATGAATATACACGGTCTCTCTTGAACCCCGCGTCTCTCCTAGTAAGCCATAAGAACCTTCATTATTTGTGGCCCAGCAAGGTCTATGGTGTTTGATTATCAAGATACCCTAGCGGACAGATCCGCTAATTTAATGGCCGTCTCAATTATATTGTTACTAAGATGAATCATAAGTTTTGGTAAAGCCTGAAGAGTTCCTGAATAACGGCCTCTGTAAAAACGAGGTTACAATGAGAATAGAGGTGCTGTTACATCTCTAGAAACAAAGTTTATGTTTTAATGTTATGATGTTATAATGTTATGTCCTCAACTCATAATGCATAAGCTGTATGTGATTTTGAATACCTCAATAAAAATTATTCTATTAAAAAAAAAAAAAAAAAAAAAATTGTTGTTAATTTATTTACTGCATTTGTATGAATCACACTTTCATCACTTTTGTAAATACATTTCTCTCTATTTTTTTGGAGCAAGCAAATGTTTATGCCAAACTCATTTCAATCTGACTTTTTTTTTTAATCATGTAAAGGCTACAAACTCTTTTAGAATGAATACGGACTTAACTTATTGAGGACCGTGTGAACACAACACTGCTCACAATGTACTTACAGACTCCATGGTTGTTGACAGTAGCTGGTTTCAGGGACCTATCTACAACAGGTGGTTTTGGAAGGACAGAGTCAAAGGATGGGGGTGGAGGATTGATAGGTGGCTCATTTACTCCTGGAATTAAGGGCCCCTCGGAAAACGGAGGGCTGGGTACTTCTTTGGAAAACTGATGCATGATACGGAGTCGCTCTCCCTCTAGCTCCTTCTTGCGAATCATCTCCTCGAAGGCCAAGATTTGCTCTTGCTGCTCCTTCTGCTGCTTCAAGAGAGCCACTCGTTGCCTTTCAGCTTCCAACTGCTGCTGTAAGGCAAGTCGCCGGACATTCTCTTCCTCATCGCGCTTCTGCATATGAACAACAAAAAGGTGGCAGTAGACAATTAATACAAGGTATGTATGTAAAAAGTACTGCATTACACACATAAATGTTTAAAAAAATAAAAAACTTAACCAATATATTTTAATGAAATTTACTCTAAACTTGATGCCGGTCAGCATTATTAGACCTCCCATAAAAGTTTGCTGAGTGGCACAGCCCACGAGAAAGGAGCCCTACATCCATTTCCCATGCATGCATGATTGCTGGTTAATAATTACCTTTTAGTGTTTTAATAAAGTTTTGCTTGTTTTAATGTCACAAAGGATTAATCAAAATTACCTTTACTCTTTCTAATAGAAACCACATATAAACTGTGGATCGCGATTGTAAGGCTCACTGTGCAATCAATATAATAATAAAAAATTATTTAATGTAAGATTTGATATTGGCAAAAAATATTTAATTCTAGAAAATGGATAATTGTTTTGTGTTTACTGTCCCTTTAAAGGGATATAAAAACCCCAATTGTTTCTATCTTGATTCCGAGAGAGCATGGTTGTCATCTGCATAATGTATTTAGTGCAGACGACGACCACATGTCATCCAGGGGAGCCACTTTCTTGGGCTCCGGCATTGCCCAGAATCCGAGGATGTGGTAACGTCACCACAAAATTGCCGGAAAAGGACAGTAGTGCTTAAAGGGACACTGAACCCAATTTTTTTTTCTTTCATGATTCTGATAGAGCATGCAATTTTAAGCAACTTTCTAATTTACTCCTATTATCAAGTTTTCTTCATTCTCTTACTATCTTTATTTGAAAAGCAAGAATGTACGTTTAAAAGCCGGCCTATTTTTGGTTCACATGCTTGCTGATTGGTGGCGAAATGCACCAACCAATAAAGTGGTGTCCAGTGTTCTAAACCAAAAATTGTCTGACTCCTTAGCTTAGATGCCTTCTTTTTCAAATAAAGATACCTTCTTTTTCAAATAAAGATAGCAAAAGAATGAAGAAAAATTAATAATAGGAGTAAATTAGAAAGTTGCTTCAAATTTGCATGCTCTATCTGAATCATGAAAGAAAAAATGTGGGTTTAGTATCCCTTTAAGGGAGCGGTTAGTATTCAAACCCCTTGATCTCAACTCCCTTAAAGTGATATGAAACCCCAAAATTTTCTTTCATGATTTAGGTACATCATGCAACTTTCTAATTTACTTCTATTATCAAATGTTATCATTCTCTTGGTACCTATTATTGAAAAACAGGGATGCATGTGCATCAATCACTATATGGAAGCAGTTTTGCAAGAGCACTAGATCCACATTATACATTTGCAAGAACACTAGATGGCAGCACTATTTCCTGCCATGTTGTGTTTCAGACACCCACCTAAGCATATCTTCAACAAAGAATATCATGGGAACGAAGCAAGTTTTTTTTTTTTTTAGAATGGTATGTAACGTTTTGGGTTTCATATCCCTTTAAGCTCTAGAAACCCCCAAGACCCACTGTTTAAAAAAACTCACATGCTCTTTCAAATGGTGTGTGTCTTGGGGGTTAAAATTTAAGCACTTTTTAAAAATAAAAAAGCACTTGTTTTAGTTCACTACACATATAAAATACCCTTCAAATAGGCCATCAAAAAGGCCTAGAGACCTCTTAAGACCTGCTGTTTTAAAACCCTATTTTCAAAATAAAGCCGCCAATATAAATTTTAATAGTCAGGTGATCACTGTGGTAATAGTGGTCGCCTGGAGTGAATAAATGTACATACAACTATACTGAAAGGCCCTTATTTATATGAGGATAACCCCTTCTTTTTACTATAGAGTTTATGGGATAAAAACACAAACACTAATGTTTATAACCTTGTTTTTTTTAAATTGTAATACATTTTTTTTTTTTTTTTAAAAACGCATTTTGTTCACACTTTTTGTTGCAGGTTTCTTACACGTCATGATATATACATAAAAAAATTGTTTAGTTTGAATCTGCTGGGTCTCCTGAGAAAAAAATAATATTTTGTTATTTGTGTGGGTTTTTCTCTGAAAAACTTAAATTATGCTTACCTGATAATTTTCTTTTCTTCTGTCGGGAAGAGTCCACAGCTGCATTCATTACTTTTGGGAATTCAGAACCTGGCCACCAGGAGGAGGCAAAGACACCCCAGCCAAAGGCTTAAATACCTCCCCCACTTCCCTCATCCCCCAGTCATTCTGCCGATGGAACAAGGAACAGTAGGAGAAATATCAGGGTGAAAAAAATGCCAGAAGAACAAAAAATACAGCCGCCCCTTATGATAGAACACAGGCGGGGGAGCTATTGACTCTTCCCGTCAGAGGAAAAGAAAATTATCAGGTAAGCATAATTCCTCTACCATGTTTTAGCCCTGCAAGGGCAGAGCCACAAAAAAAAAAATGTGTGGAGCTCATGGAAGGTTAACTTCACGAAACTCTTAGCAAAAAGCATTATTCGATCTGAAGAGACACCAAGATAACAAACTCTTTATCCGAGAGAGCAACTCACCACCCAGCCAGGTCAGCCAGCTACTCCGGCACCACGTGGAAGAAATAGACCGTAAGGAACAGAAATAGTGCCCTATAAGGACCAGTCTGCTACATAAGGTACTCCAAACTGAACCAGGCCACAAAAATTTGAGACCCTCACAATGATTTGATAATAGGATTTAAAGACATAACAATGTACTAACACCTTAACATGCTACTTCCGGGAAAGTGCCCAAGCGATCACAAAATCGCTAGTATCAAATTCCAGAGAAGAAATATTAACCAACAGAGAAATCATAACAGACATGAGCTTCTTAAAAAATAAATAAAATACATCCTAACCGGATTAAATAAAAGAAGAGCAGCACCCGCAGGTGAAGACCCAGGATTAATGGGTACACCAACGGGACCAGCTAATCAGAAACCCCATTCTTCCACAGCTCAGAACTGGAATAAGATACCCAAAAAAGAAAGGAAAACTGAAGACGACCAGGAGATTAACCTCATCCACACACGTCTAACCCAGCTTGCCGTCTGGAAGAGAAGACCAAGGATCCCTTAACCTATTAGTACTGGGATCCTCCAGCAACGCCAAAACATGCCGTAGCAGGACATGGAGGCGCGCAAGTCTATAACAAAAAGCAAGAGTTAACTCCGCCGGGGCAACTGACAACCCCGACACTGAGGGTTGGGCCCCTGAAGCTTTAGAGGAGACCACTTCACCAGATGGCTGATCTGACCCAGGCGTTCCCACACCTGACAAGCCCCGGTTAGCATAACACGGACAGTATCTCAGCAACACCTCCCCTGGAAGATACACGGAACCGTGTCGTAACCTCTGGAGGAAACAAGCCGCCTTCCGGAGAAGGGGTAACGGCATTAGGGCCACATGATTGCATAGCCAAAGAAGGTTCTAGGGGAAGCGCCGCATGGGATATGGGATCCCCAGGGGCGGATGGCTCGGCAGACTCTAAGTTCCCTGTAACGGGAGAAGAGAGCACTCTAGAGCAGCATTCGGGACATAACTGATGGGCATGGATTACCCAGGCCATTTCATACTTTTCACAAGAAGTAGAATCTGAATCAAGACATCTGTCTCCAAAAAGTAAAAATCCTCCATAACTTGGTATATAGAAATTATGGACAGAAAATTAAAAAAATGGCACCTTACACCCCCAATGGCTGGGGCACTCACCACCTCCTGAGACCCAGACAGCTAGCGAAACAGACTATCTCTGTCGCCACGCAGTCAGGAATATGGAAATGGAGCAAAGAAGCGTGACCACGCCTCGTCACAAGGTGCACTGTGCAGGCCATAGAAAAGTGCGCCAAGGCCTACAAGGGCTACGCAGCCTGACAAGAAAAGGCCGTTATGTTCCGATCTAGCCACGAGCCCAAGTAACACTACACATTAGCAGACAGAATCACATAACAAACATGATTAAAGTCCCCCCTGTTCAATAACACCCCTCAGGAGATATTAACCCTTGATTCCTTATAAAGATAAAGGAGTCCCACTGAGACCCTGACTTCTTTGTTTACATTACTTTTTCACATCATCGAAGTAAAATGAAACGATCTTACCGGAATCAACACAGTAGAACAGGAACACGGCCCTTCAAGTGTGACAGATAGTAGCCTCGCTTCTGACATTGACTTGAGAGAATAAAGTAGGCAGCAAAACTCATCAACACTAATTGCTAAGGAGCTGTTAACATCAGTTGGGATAGTTTCGCAGGAAGACTCTCCCTGCATCTCCGGACTCTAACATTCATCCAAGCTCTCACTGAGAGGCTGACAGGACTACTTAAAACTCCAGTCCCATTTCGAAGAGTACTACCCTCCATAAGAGACTATATAATTAAATCTTCCGACACTTCTCTGCCAACCTTCTGTGACGAAATGCAAAGAATGACTGGGGGATGAGGGAAGTGGGAGAAGTATTTAAGCCTTTGGTTGGGGTGTCTTTGCCTCCTCCTGGTAGCCAGGTTCTGAATTCCCAAAAGTAATGAATGCAGCTGTGGACTCTTCCAGTTTAAGAAGAAAAATGGCCTAGAGTAGAGCTTCTAAAAACTGCAAAACAGCTCATCACAGGGGTAGAAAAGGCTCAGCAGTTAAAGTGTTAAACAGCTTTCCAATTTAATTCTATTATCTAATTTATTTGCTTTGCTTAGTAACCTTTGTTAACAAAAAATAAGTATACCTAGGTAGGCTCAGGAACAGCAAAGCACTACTGTGAGCTAGCTGCCGATTGGTGGCTGCACATATATACCTCCAAGTAAAGCATTGCTGCTCCTTCAACAAAGGATTCCCAGAGAATTATTTAACTGATTTAATATGCATGACAAGCTGTTCTCATCATGCAGTAGGATAGCCGATTAATGGGAATGCCACAAATATGTGGGGCTGTCACAAAGGGGAGGAGTCAAGACAGCTGCAAGGTAGATGGAAGGGAGGAATTTATTTTAACTGCTCTTTCAAATCTATGGTGGTCTTGAAATGCACCAAGCACCCCCCCCCAAAAAAAATTATTGACCAGCAATAAAGTTTATTTTATAGTTAAACCCCTTTAAAAAAACATTTAGTCTGAATAGCTAGGTAATCACTGTAGCAATGTATATACACATCGGCTGATAACAACTGCCACTGCTTTTCTGGTAGAGAAGGACACACCTCTAAGTGTGACTGGACAGGAACATGAGTTTATATAAAAAAAAAAATGAATACGTTGAAACAAATTCGACAAAACAAAGAAAACGTTTACTATAGTTTCCCTTTAAAGGGACATTAAATACCTCTTGCTTTTGTACAACAATTGTGCTTTGTCCTATGCTTCCTAAAGAGGCCAAAATATAAAATCTGTCACCTAGGTTTTCAAGTGCTTTGATTTTGCAGGTTTCATAATTTTCTTTTTGACCTCTCAAGGGAACATGGGAAAAGCATATATTTTTTTTAAAGCGACAGGTGTTTAACCTTATACAGGTTATGTGCTGACGTCTTAATTTTTGGCCTTAATGTGACACTATGGACACAAAATCACTCTTTAAAAACTTGCCTTTTTCTCTCTATACTCTTCATACTCTCTGGTATATCTTTTACGTAATTCAATTTTCAGCTCCTCTGCCTTTGGAAATGCAACTTCCTTCAGCTTCTGAAAGATAGATGTTAAAGGGACATAAAACAAGTTGGGATAGAGACAAAATATAATATGTACTTTTATTACTTTATCTGCAAATATAATACAGCAGTGCCTCTCTATTAACCCTTTCTTTTAAGTTTCTGAATTGTACAGCTCTAACTCCCCCCCTCCACATTTCCTTCTCTGGCTGTATCTATATCTACCATGCTTTGGTAGAATGCAGAAGTGCACCGTGATTATCTGCTGGAGCATGCCTAGAAGCAAATAAGTTGTTGTGAAATACAGAGCCTGTGTTTCTGAGGCTAAATACTGATAAGGGGGGTGGAGCAGACTTCTCCAGGCAGCATGGCTATGGAAATCATTTTGCTTATTTTTTAAACTTGTTTTAAAATACTTGCCAGCAATTTTTAAATAATTGTTTAATGCAAACTATTTTTTTACTTAATTAGTCCTTTTAGGATATGCACAGAGCTCAACCTCTTTTATGTCCCTTTAAAGGCAGTTAAAAAAAAAAAGTATAAAGCATTTATTACATGCAAAAATGTGAAACATTTAAAATAATAAAAACATGCTCAAAAAGTAGAACCCTCCAAACTAACCCAAACGTAATCTAGAAAATTTTTTTCTGAAAAATATATTAGTGTCCAATAAAATCTCTAAGATATTTTGCACATTCAATTTAAAGGGACAGTCAAGTCCAACAAAAAAAAACTTTCATGATTCAAATAGGGCATGTCATTTTAAACAACTTTCCAATTTACTTTTATCACCAATTTTGCTTTGTTCTCTTGGTATTTATAGTTGAAAACTAAACCTAGGAGGTTCATATGCTAATTTCTTAGACCTTGAAGGCTGCCTCTGCATTTGACAGTTTTTCACCACTAGAGGACGTTAGTTCATGTGTTTCATATAGATAACATTGAGCTCATGTATGGGAATTTACCGAGAAGTGAGGACTGATTGGCTAAAATGAAAGTCTGTCAAAAGAACTGTAATAAGGGGGCAGTCTGCAGAAGCTTAGATACAAGGTCATCACAGAGGTAAAACATGTATTATTATAACTGTGTTGGTTATGCAAAACTAAGGTATGGGTAATTAAGGGATTAGCTATCTTTTAAAACCACAAAAATACTGGTGTTGACTGTCCCTTTAAAGGGCTGTTATAATGGAAATATTAAATGCTTTAATTTGTCAGAGAATATAATATTTACACTACTGCTGCTGACTGGGTCAATGGCAGATTCTGGTCAGGACAATTAATTCTCTGCAGCTACCGGGTGGTACTTTAACTATGTGCTTAACCCATTTGTAAGGGTTAGATACATAGCATTACAAGGTCAATAGTGTTAAAATGACATGCTCTAATGAATCAGTGCATTATATTTTCCCACTATATTGGCCTTTTAAAGACACATGCAAAAGTGAGATGCTCAGATTTGTTTTACATTACTGACCCTAGCTTGCCGTGTTTTTAATACTAACAAAGGGGTTAAACACATAGATAAAAGTCCTGTGTGGAAGACTCAAACATTGCAGCTCCCAAGCTGGAAACCACTTGTAAGCCAATCAGGAGCAGTAGTTGCACACATCCACCAATCATTGTCCATGTTTATGCTCAAGAGCCACAATGCTTGTCGCTCCAAAATGGAATTTTACCTATGTGCTAAACCCCTTTTTAAAATAACAGAATTGCCTCAAAATATCTAGCAGTTGTAATGTACGGGCATTCTGCATGATTCAGTTTAAAAAAACAGTTTCACCTTCACTGTATCCTTCTTCTCCTGGTGGCAAGAGGTTTTGTAGTCCCGGTGTTTTGGAAGCTTTTCCAGAAACAATCTAGGAAGAGTAAAAAAAAAAATTCTTTATATTTAACTTTAATAAGAGAATTCTTAACATATGTTTTGTTTTAAGTTAACTAAAACTATAGTGTAATGACTATGGCGTTTAATCAGTAAGACATACAGGACTTTAAAGGTTCAGTTTTCACTCAAACATGAAAAAGGCAAGGGAACTACTGGCTTTGAAAGTTCACTGACGGAATTTCTTAACTTAAAGGGACATGAAACCCATTATTTTTTTTTCAGGATTCAGATAGAACATATAATTTTAAATAACTTTACGGTTTGCTTCTATTATCAAATCTGTTTCATTCTTTTGATATCCTTTGCTGAAGAAGCAGCAGCAGCAATGCACTACTGAGAGCTAGCTGAACACATCTAGTCAGCCAGTTACAAGAGACAAATGTGTGCAGGCACCAACTACCAGCTAGCTCCCATTAGTGTGGGATGTGTACATATTCTTTTTTCAACAATGGATTCCAAGAGAACAAAGTACATTTGAAAATAGAAGGGAATTTTAAAGTGTCTTAAAATAACATGCTCTATTTAATTATGACTGTCCTATGCCTTTAAAGGGACAGTAAACACACATTTTCATATAACTGCATGTAATAGACACTACTATAAAGAATAATATGCACAGATACTGATCTAAAAATCCACTGAACACCCACTGAAACTGGGAAATATTCAGACACCCCTCTGCATATGAAAAAACTCTTTACACAAACAGGGTAAGTGGGTATATGTTGGTATTCTACTAAAACTTTGGGGCTTGGTTAGGAGTCTGAATATCAGCGCAACGTTATTTAAATAAAAAATAAAAAAAAAAAAGCTAAACTATAAAAAAACATTTAAATAAAGCCGCATAGGCTATATAAATAGATCATCTCCAAAACATTTATGCAAAGAAAAATCAAATGTATAATGTCCCTTTAAACTCGGAATTTTCCCCTGTATATGCTACATGCATAGACAAGAAGAAGAAAAAACCCTCTTGACCGGTTAAGCAACAAAGGTTAGGTATAGCCTGCAGAGATAATTAACATTAGTGAGTACTCAAAGTCATGTTTTTTTTTGTTATTGTTTTTTTTATTTGTCAGATAGAGAACTCAACACCTAGAATTAACATATTTAGTTATAGGGATACTAAACCCACATTTTTCATGACTAAATGTAGGGACCAATCAGCAAACGCTACCCAGGGTTCTGCACCAAAAATTGGGCAGGCTCCTAAGCTTACATTCTGGCTTTTTCAAATATAGATAGCAAGAGAGCAAAGAAAATTTGACAATAGGAGTAAATTAGAAAGTTGCTTAAAATTGCCTGCTCTATCTGAATCATGAAAGAGATAAAAATTGGGTTTAGTGACCCTTTATTTTCCACTACACCACAAGACCTGAAAACATTTTTTCTACTTGTAAATTAGCGAACTACACTTGTACAGCAAAATGAACATTTGTTATGCATTAAAAGGGCACCTATATTTATTTCCCACCCAAGCATAATTTGGCCTGTAGTTGTGGTACCTTTAAAAAGCATTCTTGCTGACTCTTGTTTGCTTTTATAGCAGAGATACAAGTTATGGTAAGGAGGAAGAGCCAGACCAAAACAAAGGAGAAAGCACATGAAACACAATTTTTTTTTATTTCATGGATTCAGATAAAGATTTTTTACTTTTCAATATATTTCGGTTATCTAATTTGCTGTGTTCTTTTTGTATCCTTTGTTGAAAAGCATACCAACGTAGGTTCACAGGAGCAGTAATGCACTACTAGTATCTAGCTGCTGATTGGTGGCTGCACATAAAGGCTTCTTGTCATTGCATCAACTTGTAATTTAAAAGGGACACACACTCAAGTCAAAATTAAACAGCAGCAATCTTAAACTTTCCAATTTACTTTCATTAACACAATGTCTAGTCTTAATATTTACACTTTTTGAGTCACCAGCTCCTACTGAGCATGTGCAAGAATTCACAGACTATACGTATGTGCATTTGTGATTGGCTGATGGCTGTCACATGGTACAGCGGGAGTGGAAATAGACATAACCGAAATATTGTCAGGAAAAAAAAAACCTATTACTCATTTGAAGTTGACTAAGTGCTATTGCATTGTCTTTTTCTCATGCATTTGTTGATTATGCAAATTTACTGTATTTACTGGTCCTTTAACCTTTTAATGCCGTTATGCCGTTCGAATCCGTCATAATTACACTGGGCTTTAGAGCCGTTATGACGGAATAGAACGTCATAGCCAACGGCTGTCCTGAAACCTTCTGTGCTTCCTGGATTTGATCGCGGTCTGGAGGGCGTTCCTAGGGTTACAGGGACGCCCTCCCAGATCTGATCCAATAATTGAAATCTTGCGATCGTGTGCACGATCGCGTGATTTCAATTTGTCCACATCGGAACAGTTGTTTCTGATGTAGACACTTTAACCCAGTCACGAAAGGGTTAACTAGCTCCCAGTAGTGTATTGCTGAACTTTCAACCAAGGATACCAGGATAATGAAGCACATTTGATAACGGAAGTTAAAATGGAAAGGTGGTTTTTTTTTAAATTGTGTGCTCTATCTGAAACATAAAAAGATAAATGTTGGGTTTCACGTGACTTTAATGCTCTCAGAGGACTGGAAACTTTAGCCCTGAATAACTTATAAGAATATTTTTTATGTTTCTATCGGTCATTGTCAGTGATAAAAATTTCAATAAAGAAGTTTGATTTTCTTTTACCACATTTGAAGATAGTTTTATCTCTGATAAAAAGTTGTGTTTGTGTGCGTTTATAGTCACAAGCTTACTGTAGCTCAAGAATGTGTGAGTTGGCAATATTGCCCTTTATTTGATTTTCTTTTGAGGTACTGATTCCTTATATAAAAGTTGTTCAAAGATTTACTCAAGATATTGGACAGAGTTAAAGGGATAGGAAACCCCAAAATTTTCTTTTATGGTTTGGATAGAACATACAAATTTACTTCATTATCTTGTTATCCTTTGCTAGCTGAAAACATCTAGTCAGCCAATCACAAGAGAAATGTGTGCAGGCACCAATAAGCAGCTAGCTCCCACTAGTGTAGAATATGTGTGTATTCTTTTTCAACAAGGGATACCATGAGAACAAAGCACATTTGAAAATAGAAGTGAATTTAAGGGTCTTAAAATGACATGCTCTATCTAAATCATGCAAGTTTAATTGTGTTTTTCCTGTCCCTTTAATCCTTTTTATGAATAGAAACCATTTTATGTATTTTTTGCAATTAGCAATCCTATTAATGCTCTCAAATACTCTAGTACATTGGCTATTTTGTATTATTCTGATTCATTCTGTTGATTTTATTGTATCTTTTTGAAACATTTTATTTTAGATAATAACCAAACTAGGATTTCCTTTTTAAGAATCAATGAAGACCAAAGGCAGTGACAATTTAGATGAGACCAGCCCATTCTAAGACTTAAAGGCACATTATTTTGCAAAAATGAAGCTCCCATTCGAGTGTTAACTGCGATAAAAGCTTTTTGCGTTCGTCGGGTTGTGCTCGTATTATGACTTGAAAGTAAACTGATTATATATAGATATATACAAAGATATAGATAGATAGATAGATAGATAGATAGATAGATAGATAGATAGATAGATAGATAGATAGATAGATAGATATAGGAATATCCATTTTCATGATTTAGATATCGCATGTAATTTTAAGACACTTTTAAATGCACTTCTATTTTTAAATGTGCTTTGTTCTCTTGGTTTTCCTTGTTGAAAAAAAGAATACACACATATCCTACACTAGTGGGAGCTAGTTGCTGATTGGTGCCAGCACATATTTTTCTTTTGTGATTGGCTAAAAGATGAGTTTAGCTAGCTACCAGTAGTTCAATGCTGTTTCTTCAGCAAAGGATAACAAGAGAATGAAGCAAATTTAATAATAGAAGTAAATTGGAATTTTTTTTAAAACGATATGGTCTAATAAAATCATGAAAGAAAATGTTATATTACAAAATAGATCACTGGACTTTTTTTTAGAAAAACTAAACGTGGTTTATTGTTGAGACGTTTCGGGGGTCAAACCGTCCCCTTCATTTGGTCTGATGAAGGGGACAGTTTGAGCTCCGAAACGTCTCAACAATAAACCACGTTTTGTTTTTCAAAGTCCAGTGAGTGCAGATCTATTTTGTACTATTGATAACCACTGTTCCTGACACCCTAGCCTTTCATTGAGGAGGCGAGAGTGCTAATCCCACAACTATTGCTTTTTTTTTTATATATAGATATACACACACGTCTATATATGTGTACATGTATTTATATATGTGTGTATATATATATATATATTTATATATATATATATATATATATATATATGAGACCTCACATTTTTGAGCCCTTATAACTTGTGTGCAATATTTTTTTTAATAATAATTTTTATTAAATGGTGTTATGATTGTAGCTGTACTTTTGAATGTATTTTTCATGTGTTTTGTGAGATTTCTTTGTTTCACAAAACAGTTAACCAGAGCGCTGAGGACACGCTAACCCGAAGAGCGTCAACTTGAATTGCACTCAAGCAATCGCGTTTACTTTCAACTTGTAATACAAGCGATAAACCTGATGCACGCAAACACCCGTTATAATCCCCTTATCCCTCGCACGCAAACGTTGGAGCCCCAATCCTAATCTGGCCATTTGTTAGAGAATGTAATTTTAGAAATAGTGACCCTGCAATGCTACGTTTTTAAACCCATAGTAAAAGTATTGAATTGACAGCCGCATAACGGCCAGAATTTTAATTGGAATAGAATCAACACAAAAAACGGTTGAATTGGTGGTTCAATTATGAATTGCTTTATAACGGGAATAACTTCATATATACACACAATGATATGAAAAATGATGAATGAAAGTCATATTGATTTGACAAAAAGAATGCTATAATACATCGACAATAAGGTAACTTTACCTTCACTTTAAGTAAGCACCGTGCAACAGCATTTTCAACACAGCACATGCTCAGAGAGCCTAAGGTGCTAGTTCCATCTGGTAATGACTCAATTTGTTAATTGCCGACATGATACAAGCCCCACTGGCGCTCTGAGCAGCTGCAGTATATAAAATGCTGACACACTGAGAATATCTAGCTACGCTTCACATGCACGTGCAGATAAAATTGTGAACACTAAAACAGTGATAACTTTTGCTAGAAGCATTTTTACCAACACATGTATATTGCAAATATGTTTCTAATCAAAGATGTAATTAATCTATGAGCATTTAAATTTGGACTGGAAAGTCCCTTTAATGATTTTACAGAAAACCATAGCTATTTCTAGATACCATTCTATGGTTATATCGTACAACACAATACTGTCAGACTTTCTCTTACGTTATATATTTGTTGTATAAGATATACGCATGTTCAACATTTCCTTCTCCTGCATACACATTGGCCATGCGGATCAGCTCCACTCCAGATCGATAATATCGTTTAGGGGGAATATCATCAGATACATCTACCGATGTTCCAAGCAGGCCAAGGGCTCGGACCCTCTCCTCAGGGGGCAGACTGGCATCGTTATGCTCCGGCATTGTAAAGAAAGGAAAATAACTGAACGAGACAGCTGGCAGTGTAAGGGGGAAAAAGGAGAACTCTTATTAATTCTATACAAGTTATCTACAGTCTTAAAATATGCTGTATATATATATAATGGGATGTGTACCCGGTCCAGTATGAAGCCCGTGTACACGGGCCAAAATGTTTAAAGGGACACTGAACCCAAATTTTTTCTTTTGTGATTCAGATAGAGCATGCAATGTTAAGCAACTTTCTAGTTTACTCCTATTATCATTTTTTCTTCATTCTCTTGCTATTTTTATTTGAAAAGCAAGAATGTTAGTTTAGATGTCTGCTCATTTTTGGTTCACAACCTAGGTTGTTTTTTTTTTGCTAATTGATTGCTAAATGTCAACCACCATTAAACAAGTGTTGTCCATTGTTCTGAACCAAAAATTGTCTGGTTCCTTAGCTTAGATGCCTTCTTTTTTAAATGAAGATAGTAAGAGAATGAAGAAAATTTGATAATAGGAGTAAATTAGATAGTTGCTTAAAATGTCATGCTCTATCTGAATCATGAAAGAAAAAATGTGGGTTTAGTATCCCTTTAATTAAAGAAATGTACCTATCCTATCATCTATCCCTATACCTCTGTCCCTATCCCTCTATCCACCCTCAAACAGCTCTTTAACACCCCCCTCTAACTATTGCCGCCATCTTAGCTACTGGCAGCTGTCTGCCAGTACCTATAACCCCCTTTTTTTATTTTAAATTTCTGTAGTATAATGGTCCCATCACCTCCCCCCCTCCCGCGATTACCATTTAGTCCACCCGCATCCTTTTTGTGTAGTGTAGCTGCCCCATCCCTCCCTGTTCCTTTAATTTCTGTAGCCTAGGGCCCTCCCACTCCCTACCCCCTCCCGCCCACACCTCCCACCTGGTCCGTCACCAGCAGAAGATCTTTACAGACGGTGAAACGCACAGTGTCACCGTCTGTAACGATCATGCATCTGCTCTCATATGGAGGTAGAGCACCGATCGCGCTCTGGCTTCATATGCGGAAGATGCCTGAAGCTTCAGGAGCTCCCGCTCTCGGCTGTAACATAACAGCTGAGAGTGCTGGAGCTTCTTGAAACCGTCTTGCGCTGCAGGGATTTGGCTGCGCACAACCTGCGACGGGCACATTACAAACGCGATTATAGTATAGATATACACACACACATATGTATATATACACAAATCCAGAATGCCAAAATCCAAAACTTTTTAATTAATATTTTTAATAAAATGATCAAAAATTACTATTTCCCCCTGCCTGTAAGCAGCCAATCTTCTCTGCCTATGTCTTTGGCTTATTTTTTTTTTTTTTGTGTTCTAAAATGCAAATAATAGTCTATATTTATCTAAAACAACAAATATTACCTGATTATAGTACTGTACAAAAATATTAAATATGATATTAAACTACCTTTAGGTTATATGTATACGCTGCATAATGACATGTTTATATTGCATAAAAGACATAAGATATTGTTGTTTACACTTTGTTCCATCCCTTCTCCAAGCTGTTTCATTTTAAAGATGCAAATATTCCAAAATCCAAACCAACCTTTTCTGTCCCCAAGCAGTTTGGATAAATGGTTTTCTACCAGTATATATATATATGTGTGTATATATATATATATATATATATATATATATATATATATATGCTCACCCTAACGCTGCATGTAACTGTTCCCCAAACTTTTGAATTAATATATTTAAAACAAATAAAATGATCAAAAATCTTCCCTGCCTGTGTCTGGTTTCTTTTTCTTGAGTTCTTAAATGCAAATACTAGTCTATATTTATTTAAAACAACAGATATTAGCTTTCTGATTACAGTACTATCTTTTTGAGGGTACCATTTATACAAAAGTATTAAAAATGTTATAAAACTACCTTTAGGTTACATGTATAATCTGTATTATGATATGTAAATATTGCCTAAATAACATAAGATATTTGTTTACACTTGGTTCAATACACTCTCCAAACTATCTCTTATTAAAGATGCAAATATTCCAAAATCCAAACCTTTTCTGGTCCCAAGTTTGGATAATTGGTTTTGTATGTATGTATGTATATATATATATATATTTTTTTTATTATTATTAAATTATTTTTTACATTACACCCTGTAGCAAATCCTAGTGCTGCATAAAACTGTTCCCTATACCCCTTAATCGCTCTCTAACTAACCCATTACTCTATATAACCACTAGCTATAACTCTTCCTATTACTCTGTATAACTTATTCCTATAACACCTCCAAATGTACTAAATTATTCCCACTTTATTTGTTTATAATTCCCCATATCATCTCTCACTATAATTTAAATGGCCATTATAGTAAAAAAAAATTACCTGTTAGAGCATGTCATTTTAAAATTATTGACTCTGCAGTACTGTGTGCTTAAACCTTGCAAAGGTGTTAAACACAAAGTAGAGGTGCCGCTCAGGACCTGCAGTGCACTGCAAGTCCCGAATGGAATCCGCCACTGATCCAATCAGCAGGGCTAGTTGCACATCTGATTGGATCAGCAGCAAGTCTCACTCGGGACCTGCAGTGCTCTGTGGATTTCAAGCAGCATTTCTACTGTGTGTTTAACTCCTTTGCAGTGGGCTAAGCAGACAGTATTGCAGGGTTGATAATCATAAAATTACATGTTCTAATGGATTAGAGAATATAATTTATCGACTATAATGGCCCTATAATTTAACTCTGTTCAACATAAATACACTCAATATCAGTCATACATGCATAACATTTCTTGTGTCCTTTACGTTATATTTTGCAATACTGCTTCTAGCTATTGCAGGGCCATTATACTAAAAATAAATGACATGCGTTAGAGCATGTAATTTTAAAGACTATCGACCCTAGATTACTGTGTTTATAACCACACAGTAGAAATACTGTTTGGGACTCGCAGCGATCCAATAAGCAGAACCAGCTGCAAGACTCAGAGGTGGAGCTAGCGCTGTTGATTGGATCAGCGTTGTTTTCTGCTTGGGACCAGCAGTGCTCTACAGGTCCTTAGTAGCATTTCTACTATGTGTTTAACCACTTTGTCGGGGTTAAACACTAGGTATGAGCAAAATTATTTGTTAAACGAATTGCAAATACAGCCGGGGTTGGCAGCATTTGGCTATTTTCATATGCCGGCTATATTAGTGTTAAAGTGGAAATCCAGATCTTTGTGAGTTGCACTTTAACATGAATATATCTGATGCCGAAAATAGACAAATGCTGCAACCTGTGGTCATATTTGGAATTTGTATGGCAAATTATTATGCGAATAACAAATTTTGCCCATACCTATTAAACACACAGTAGTCTAGGGTTGATAATCTTAAAATGACATACTCTAAAGGATTGGCGCATATAAAAAATGTTTTTATAGTATAATAGCCCTTTAAAGGGATAGTCTAGTCAAAATTAATCTTTCATGATTCAGAGAGAGCATGCAGTTTTAAGCAACTTTCTAATTTACTCCTATTATACATTTTTCTTTGTTCTCTTTATTTTAAAAAGCAAGACTGTAAGCATGGAAGTCGGCCCATTTTTGGTTCAGCACCTGGGTAGCATTTCTTGATTGGTGTCTAAATGTAGCCACCAATCAGCAAGCGCTACCCAGGTGCTGAACCAAAAATGGGCCGGCTCCTAAGCTTACATTTAAATAAAGATACCAAGAGAACAAAGAAAAAATGATAATAGGAGTAAAACAGAAAGTTGCTTCAAATTGCATGCTCTATCTGAATCATGAAAGATTAATTTTGACCAGACTATTCCTTTAAATATTTATATAAATATATACAATTATTAATAGTGTATTGTAATATATACAATACATAATAGTATTGCCCATATAGCATCTTCCCATGATTCCCACTTTCTACAACTCATCATCACTTGATTTTTCAATCTTCCTGTTACACTGCAACCACTCCCTTTAACTCCTTTTACTGCTTTATAACCTCTCCCTGTCCTGAAGTTATTTCCTGAACTATTAGCATTGATCTCTTTATTAATTACTTGCATTTCCCTTTCAGGTATTCTCCTGCAACAATTGTATTTCCTTATATCTTCCCTTTCACATGCCCTCCACCCCCTACTACTAGAACTTTTCTATCACATTGTATCTACTAATTTTCCCCCAGCTTATTTTTAAGTGACAATTAGATATCACACGTTTTCTCCACTCCCAAATCATTAATGCTATTCACTTCCTTTTCACCATTGTCCAAGTAGTTTTTAATGACACAATTAAAACATAACACCTTGCATCCAAAAATATCCCTCCCATTCATTCACAGCTTATTAATGCACATTCTCTCTGTGCATTTTTTTTCCGTCTTTTCTGTTCATCTTATTCCCAAGCACATCATCCTAGCGTTAACCTCTTTTGCACAATCTATTCAGCAGTCAGTTCATACCTTTCTTTACTCTGGCCCCATCTTGCTGTCACTCACAATCCTCCCCCCATTCTTCCGCATCACATGAGACTGAGAACGTCACCTACACCAAAGGAGTCTAGCTGGCTGCAGACTGGAGCTCCACTCTAGACAGGAAACATGTGACCTCCACTCAAAGTTTTTTTTTAAATCAACTTTAATGTAACAAACAGCCTATAGTTAGACAATCATTCTGAAAACTAAACATTTTGCAGCTTTCTTTTTCACTCACAGTGGTTTATGCTGATTCTTATTCAGTCAGCTTCTTATTCTGCAACTGATTGCAATTTTCAAAATAAAGATTTATAAACAAAATATCTAGCATTATTTTTATTTTAAATAAAATAATACACTTTCCAAAAACCTAAAGAAACTTACATTTTATAAAAAAAAAAAATCATCTTATATTGCAACAAACAGATGGCAAACATGGCATAATTCTGATTGTTATGAATAAGTAACTGATAATATAAAAGGGTTAAAATCCTTTGTGCCACTCATTTATGTGTGGATATATACAAGGTGTGAGCCTCTTCATGGGACAGACGTTATCAGCCTTGTCCAATGCTCTTTATGGCAAACAAATTGGTGCCAACCTTGCCACTTTATATATTTTACCTTTTCTAAATAAGTCATTGGTATTTAAAAAAAAGCATAAAATCCTTTAAAACACTCATTTATGTGTGTATATATACAAGGTGTGAACCCACCATAGGACAGACATGTTATAAGCCTGTCCTAACGCTCTTTATGGCAAACAAATTGGTGCCAACCTTGCCACTTTATATATTTTACCTTTTCTAAATAAGTCATTGGTATTTAAAAAAGGATAAAATCCTTTGAGACACTCATTTATGTGTGCATATATACAAGGGGGTTGCCACCTGTCCCTTAAAATACAGAACACTTATAAGTTACACATGCTGCAGGGTGTGCAGGGAGGAATATGAATAATGTATATAAAAAGTGCTGTCCAGAAACACAATACATGCTCCTCCCTGCACACCCTGCAGCATGTGTAACTCATAAGTGTGCAGGAAAACATGGCTGAGGTGGCAACCCTACGCTGAACCCATCATAGGATAGACATGTTATCAGCCTGTCCCAATGCTATTTATGGCAAACAAATTGGTGCCAGACTTGCCATTTCATATATTTTACCTTTTCTGAATAAGTAACTGGTATTTTAAAAGGGTTAAAATCCTTTGGGCCACTAATTTTTGTGTGATACATATACGGCATGAAGCCCTTCATAGGATAAGCATGTTTTTAGCACGGCCCAATGCTTTTTATAGCAAACAAACTTGTGCCAAAATTGACATCTCATATATTTTACATTTTCTGAATAAGTGGTATTTTAAAAGGGTTAAAATCCTGTGGGCCACTCATTTCTGTGTGGATATATACAGGGCGTGAGCCCCTACATAGGACAGACATGTTCTCAGCCAGGCCCAACGCTTTTTATGACAAAGAAACTGGTGCCGACCTTGTCAAATCACATATTTTCTTTTTTCTAAATAAGTTACTGCTATTTTGAAAGGATTTCTTTGCCATATAAATCTTTGGGACAGTCTGAAAACATGTGGATTGTATAAAAGGGGCTCACGCCCTATATAACCACACAGAAATCAGTGGCCCAAAGGATTTTAACCGTTTTAAAGTACTATTTACTTACTTAGAAAAGGTAAAATATATAAAGTGGCAAGGTTGGCACCAGTTTATTTGCCATAAATAGCGTTTGGCCAGGCTGAGAACATGTCTCTCCTATGATGGGGCTCACGTTCTGTATATATCCACACAGAAATGAGTGACCCAAAGTATTTTTACCCTTTCAAAATACCAGTTACTTATTCAGAAAAGGTCAAATGTATGAGATGCCCATATTGGCACGTTTGTTTTCTACACAAAGTTTTGGGCTAGGCTGAAAACATGTTTATCCTATGAAGGGGGCTCACTCCTTGTATATATCCACACAGTAATAAGGACCCAAAGGAATTCAACCCTTTTAAAATATCTGATTCCTTATTTAGAAAAAGGTAAAATATATGAGGTGGCAAGGTTGTCACCTGTTTGTTTGCTACAAAAAGCGTTGGGCCAGGCTAAGAACATATTTATCCTATGAAGGGGCTCACTCCCGGTATATTTCCACACAGTAAAGAGTGGTCCAAAGGATTTTAAGCCATTTGAAACGCCAGTCATTTATTTAGAAAAGGTCAAATATATGAAGTGGCAAGGTTGGCAATAGTTTTTTTGCCATATAATCCATTGGGCCAGGCTGAAAACATGTTTATCCTATGAAGGGTTTCACGCCCTGTATGTATCCACGTAGAAATTAATGGCCCAAAGGATTTTAACTCTTTTAAAATACCAGTTAGTTATTCAGAAAAGGTAAAATATATGAAGGGTATATCAATGAGATATGTATAGAACTGCCTTATTCATCAAATGATGGTTCCATCTATAACCCATACACTCATATTCCATAGGGGAGTTCAGGGGGTTCCTAGTGGTTGGTATACAGTGTAATCCCAAAGAAAAAGAAATAAGAAAACCACTATTTGGCACACACTTAAAGACATAGGTAGATCCGCAGAAAGGGAGCCAAAAAAATAAAACAACTTTTACTGTCAAATATTAAAATACAAATATTGGAGCATCTGGATTAAACACACTACAATTGTATATTTCAAAATAAGACAATAATCGTTGAGGCTCTAAGATTCCAACACTGTCAGAGGCCCTTTGTAAGATGTCCACCGAAATAGAAAAAAATCCCTAATAAACTACTGACTATGATTTGGTGCTTCCCACAAAGGTGGGTGAAGGGTGGGGTTATCAGACTATCTCTTGGTAGGCAGCTGCTATTGTGAAAAAGTAAGGGCTTGCAGTGACTAAGGAATGACCAGAATTACCTGTATATCAATCACAGACAGCACACAAATAAAGTATAACCATGTCCAGATTACTCACAGACAGGCGAACGCCTTACGCACGTTTCTCCTGGGCTTTCTTAGAGCCTCAACAATTTGACAGTAAAAGTTAAGTTTTATTTTTTTTGCTCCCTTTCTGAGGATCTACCTATGTGTTTAAGTGTGTGCCAAATAGTGGTTTTATTTTTATTTTTTGGGGGGGATTACAAAATATATGAAGTGACAAGGTTGTCACCAATTTGTTTGCCATAAAGAGCGTTGGGGCAGGCTGTTAACATGTCTGTTGTATGATGGGGTTCACACCCTGTATATATCCACATATAAATGAGTGGCCCACAGGATTTTAACCCATTTAAAATATCAGTTACTCAAAATTATGCCATGTTTGCCATCTGTTTATTGCAATATAGGATGATTTTTTTTTTATAAAATGTAAGTTTGTTTAAGTTTTTGGAAAGTGTATTATTTTATTTAGAATAAAAATAATGATATTTTGTTTATAAATCTTTATTTTGCAAATTGCAATCAGTTGCAAAATAAGAAGCTGACTAAATAAGAATCCAACTTCAGCCTTGTACATTTTGCAGCTTTCTTGTTTCTTATTCACAGTGGTTACCTTATAAATGACAATCAGCATAAACCACTGTGAGTGAACATTAAAGGGACACTGAACCCAATTTTTTTCTTTCTTGGTTCATATAGAGCATGCAAATTTAAGCAACTTTCTAATTTACTCCTATTATCAATTTTTCTTCGTTCTCTTGTTATCTTTATTTAAAAAAGAAGGCATCTAAGCTAAGGAGCCAGCCAATTGTTGTTTCAGAACCCTGGAGAGCACATGTTTATTGGTGCTGTCCAATCAGCAAGGACAACCCAGGTTGTTCACCAAAAATGGGCTGGCATCTAAACTTACATTCTTGCTTTTCAAATGAAGATACCAAGAGAATGAAGAAAATTTGATAGTAGGAGTAACTTAGAAAGTTACTTAAAATTGCATGCTCTATCTAAATCACAAAAGAAAAAAATTGGGTACAGTGTCCCTTTAAGAACAAGAAAGCTGCAAAATGTTTCGTCTTCAGAATGATTGTCTATAGGTTGTTTGTTTAATATATAGTTTAAACTTAGTTTTTTTTTATTTCGCAGGTAAGTTTTTATTTACTTTAATTTAAAGTTAGGGGGTTGTTAGGTTTAGGGATTAATAGTTTAATTTAGTTTTTTGCGATGTGGGGGGCTGGTGGTTTAGGGGTTAATAGGTTTATTTAGTGGCAGTGATGTGGGAGGCCAGAGGTTTAGGGGTTAATAACTTTATTTAGGTGCTGGCGATGTCGGGAGCGGCAGATTAGGGGTTAATAACTTTATTTCGGTGTCGGCAATGTCGGGAGCGGCAGATTAGGGGTACTTAGACGTGGGGTTTATGTTTTTCCCCATATACATTAATGGGGTTGCGTTACGGCGATCGTCATTCCGCACTTCAGGTGTTAGGTTTTTTTCTAACACGCTCTCCCCATTGATGTCTATGTGGAAAGCGCACGAGCACATCAAAGCAGCCCTTGGATTTTGTGTGGTATGGAGCTCATCGCAACCATATCACACGCACAAGGCGGCTTTTCAAAAACTTGTAATGGCAGCCCTATGGAGGGTGAAATAACTCAACTTTTGTTGTGTTCGTTTCGCACCCTCTATAGTGCAAAACTTGTAATCTAGGTGTTTGTCAGTAAAGGTGGATTAGCTGGATCAGACGTTAGCTCAGGAACCTATATAGAGTATTGACGTATGTAGGGGTACTTTTTTATTGGACTAGCATCAGTGCATACTTCAATACTCTGTTTCATCACAAATGTTATTAAGCAACTAAAGCTACTTTCTCTTATAGCTAAATCAAGAGAAAACTGTTGTCTCGGGTGTTGGGTCATATATATACAGTATATATATATATATATATATATATATATATATATATATATATATATATATATATATATATATATATATATAGTTTATAGTTGGTACCTTGTAGATCATAATCACTATTGTCATAGGGGACACTTATTACACTCAATATTTGATAAACTGATAAACGCCAGAACATTGTTAGCAGGATATTTTCATCTGGATTTAATATAAACCCTGGTACAAGAGAACCTATTTATAATCTCTGACCTATTGCATTATAGTATAGTACACAAAGTCATCAGAAAGTACAAGAGAGATGATAGGAACATAGAGCTCATCAAACAGTCTATACATCTTAAATTATGTTTATAGATCTTAGTTTTGCTTCGAGAATATTTTTCACATCAATTTTACATTTAGATTTGGCTACCAAAAAGTTCAATGTATCCAGGGGTAGAGCTTCCTTATAATTATTTAAAGGGACATTATACACTCATTTTTTCTATGCATAAATGTTTTGTAGATGATCTATTTATATAGCCCATAAAGTTTTGTTTTTTTAGATGTA
Source organism: Bombina bombina (assembly GCF_027579735.1). Taxonomy (NCBI): domain Eukaryota; kingdom Metazoa; phylum Chordata; class Amphibia; order Anura; family Bombinatoridae; genus Bombina; species Bombina bombina. The sequence continues at coordinate 802,069,164 of NC_069504.1, forward strand.
TAGTTTTGCTTATTTTTAAATAACATTGCTCTGATTTTCAGGCTCCTAACCAAGCCCCAAAGTTTTATGAGAATACCGTCAGCTACCTACTTTAGCTTGATCCTGTTTGTGTAAAGGGTTTTTTCATATGCAAAAGAAGGGGGAGGGGGGAGTGTCTTATTTCCCACTTGTAGCTTTTCAACAGAGCTAAACAGAGAGCTTCTAAGTAAGTTTTTAAACAGTTTTATAATGGATTTTTATATCAGTATCTGTGCATTGTATTCTTTATAGTAGTGTCTATTACATGCAGTTATATGAAAATGAGTGTATACTGTCCCTTTAAAGGTTTGTTATAGATCTGTGTTGTCCAAATTAAGGCTTAGGGGACAGCATTATTGCCATTCATTGCATTTTATCTAATACCCATTCCCTGAACTAGCATTTTCCCACTCCCCATTTGCAACACACTGGTAATCAACTGGTTCATTTTGATTTCTCTGTGGACCCAGTATATATTTATTTATGTATAAGTGCTTACAAGTAAATCTTATCTTGGGAATACTACTTTTTTGGGACTTCCGGTGGGGACGGAGCTGTTAGACACGCTGCACAGCTCACGGCGCTCTGGAGAGAAGGAGCTAGGAAATCTCCCCCAGCACATTTGCCTGCGTTACCCGGAATTTCGGGGACTGGTTGCAGGTTTCTAGACGGAGTCTACGTCTGAGCAGTGGAAGCCCTTTATTGGCGGTAAAGCCCGGCGGTGGATACCGCAAACTACCGCAAAAGAAGCCGGCGGATCGGAGGAGAGGGGTAATAAAGACGGGTAAGCAAGACATCACCCGTGAAGTGGTTGGCCCCGCTGACTGGAGTAACCGCTTGTAGGAGGGGGTAGTTTGGCTGCAGAGAGATCTGTGGACAGCGCTCCCTCCTCGCGGTGAAGAGCGTCACGCTTGTCTGATCGAAGGTGGGAAGAAACTCCTGCTCTACCTTTCTATGGTTTCTTAGGCGGACTGCCAAAAGTTTGTTTACAGCTGGTAAGACATACCTGGCCTATATGTACAGCCCTTATACATTGGGTATTCCTGTTTTTGGGAGTTGAAGATCTGCAGGGAGTCTATGGTGCTAGTGGTTCTCTCAGGGGACTGAGTGGAAGTAAGCCAGTGAGAAGTGGCTTATTGCGAATCTCTATTTTGCCCTCTCCTTTTTGCCTATTTCTTTTCGAATGTTTTCTGGGCAATAAGTGGCAGAAGTACTTTTTAAGAATGAATATGGCGTATGTTTGCAACGGATACTACAGTATGGCAGAGCTGACTGTATCTAGAGCTGCCCTAATTACTGCATAAAAGGGACCTTTGTTTTGAGATACAAGGAGCAACAGCATTTTGGTTATTGTTTGCTTTGGAGTTGGCGTTCCCATTCTCTAGATTACCCCCATGCTATTTGGAGGCCTACAGTGAGCTAGAGGCTGGGCCTGTGCAATTTTACTTTTCCTATGTTTTGCATCATATGTGCCGTGGATTATATATCTGTTGCTCGCTTAACAGTCTGTTTCCTCCCTGTGCTATTATTGTCTTTCTAACCTCTTAGAAAGCAAAAAAGAAGAAAAGAAGAAGTGGAGAGAGGAGGGGAGAAAAGAAGGGAAAAAGAGGGACATAATTTGTTAAGTGACTGCTTAATGTTAACTCAGCAAATTGATGCTTTTCCATGTTGGCATAGATCTGTATATGCAATTTTTCTGCTTTTTTTTTTTTTTTTTTTTTGAGAAATGATATATCATATTGCCAAAGATATACTGGTTAAAACATGTGAGGTTAAAGGATATAACCCCTATTAATTTTTATCTGTACATTGTAACTGCTTATCTATATAGGTGTCCGCTTTCCATAACTATAAATTGTCTAAGCCAACAGGCCGTAATATCACTAACCATTCTAAGTCTACACTTATAGCTTAAAATAGTCACTTAAAAAAAAAGGGAAAAAAAACAAACAAAAAAACACATATATCACTTACACAAATCGAAATTTGATTAATAGTTTCTCTTTTTTCGTGAGGGATACAAGTTCCCCTTAGTTTTGATCACTTTTTTTGTATTTGTCTTATTTTTCACACTCACTTTTTGCAATCACAGGGTATATGGAAAGATTCATTATACACATGAAACAGGGTTCCCCCATAATGCCACCTAAAAGTAAGGATAAAAAGGTTAGGAGTGCAGACACCTCATTGGATCCCGCTCTGGAGGGGGGTATAGCTCATCTAGACATAGGCAGTTTAGTATCTCAATTAATTGATGTATTTACCCCTCAATTCGATATTATCAAGAAGGAGCTTAGCAGTATTTCTACAGACATTATTTCTTTATCAAATGAGGTCAAGCAATTTGCCTCAAGGATAGTGGAGGCGGAAAATAGGATCTCTGACTTGGAGGACCGGGTTAATGTCCAAGACAAAGTAATTCAAGATCATGAAGGCAAGATTTCTGGTATACAATCCCGTCTGGAGGATCTTGAGGATCGCTCCAGACGGAATAATATTAGAATTATTGGACTTCCTGAGTCCCCTGAGTACGAGGATCTCAGAAAAGTTACTTCTTTACTACTGCCTAAAGCGCTAGGCTTCCCTGAACAACAACTTCCCCTGGCGGTTGAAAGAGCTCATAGGGTTGGATATAGCAGAACAAATACGTCTACGGGTAATAGAAGCAGAATGTGCATTTTTAAGCTACTTAGATTCCAGGACAAAGTAGATTTGTTAAAAGCATATAGAAAGATGGGGGAATTCGTTTTTGAAAAAAAAACAAGTTATTAATGTTTCAAGATTTCTCAATAGAGACATCTACTAAAAGAAAACAGATGATCCCGTTATGCACTAAGATTATCGATAAAGGGTTTAAAGCCTGGGTTGTGTACCCTGCAAAGATCATGTTAGAAGAGAATGGGGTTAGACGAGCTCTTAATAATCCCCAAGAGGCCCACAAATTTATTAGTACCCTGTAGTATATTAGGGAAACTAATTCATACCAGAATGAAAAATTTGTTTTAAATGAGACTGATGTGCTGTTTGCTTGTTTTCATTTTTATTACTTTAGATGTGTGCTGGTTGGATATAATGTGCATTAATAGAGTTAAAAGGGAAAAAGAATTTATATTAGAGTTGATTATTTACTATTTTAAGTTTAAATATTTCCCAGGTTTAGGATGGGCAGTATCTTTTTTTTTTTTTCTCCTTCTCTTCTCTCTCCTCCCACCGCTGGGTATATACTTAGTTTAAAGATGTTAATAATATCTTAAATCTATCTGATGACAGCTAGGATTAATATTCTCTCTTGGAATGTAGGGGGCATTACGTCCCCCAGAAAACGTAAGTTAATTATTAAATATCTTGCGAAATTTAATCCTGATATTGTGATGTTACAGGAAACACATCTTAATATGGCAGAAGCTACGAAACTGAAGTGCAAATGGGTGGGTGAATGTGTCGCAGCTCCAGGGGTTAAAAGAAAATCAGGAGTAGCAGTCTTGCTACACAAAAATTTAGATTATAACATTGTGAAGACGGAGGCCGATCCAGAGGGAAGATATCTGATACTACATATTCAGATTAATAATTGTAATTTTGTCATTTGTAACATATACGGCCCCAATTCTTTCTCTCCTGTCTTTTGGGATACTATTAGAAGTAATTGTTTCTATCATCAGCAGCTAATTTAGTTTTAGGGGGAGATTTTAATATGATGCTGTGCCCTATATTGGATAGATTGTCTACAAAAAATTTACGCGAAAACTACAAAGTAGCAAAATACTTTAAATCCTTTTGTCATGAATTAAAATTAATTGATATATGGAGGTTTAAAAATCCAGAGCAACGTAGTTTCTCTTGTGAGTCTAAATCTCACATGACATTTTCGAGAATAGATATGTTCTTAATCTCTAAACCACTTCCTCTTTGTAGATCAGAAGCGAATATCTATGATATTGTTATTTCTGACCATGCAGTAATCTCTTTCACATTGATGGCTATCTCCCCCCCCCCAAGACCCCGAATACGTCATTTTTTTTCCCCGCGGTTCATGACTGACAGTCCAAGTTTCAGCAATTGGTTAAAACAGAAGTGGAAGGATTATGTTACTTTTAACATAGGGCAATTTAGTAAACCAAAGGTGTTTTGGGAGGCAGCGTATTAAGGGGGGAAATTAAACTTTATCTATCTACTTGGAAGAAGAAAATGTTGGAGCAGGAATTACAATTAGCAGCTCAAGTAAGAAATGCTCTTAGGAAGTTTTATACAGATAAGACAAGGGATAATTGGGATAGATATTGTAAATTGAAAAGGGAAAGAGACATTTATCTAAAACAAAGGTCACAAGAAGAAGAATTGAAAATAAATTACCAATTTAGAGGACATTATGGGAACTCAGACAAATTTTTGGCTAGAGTAGTGAAGGTGACGAAAAGTAAGAATCTTATATCGGCTATTAAAGTGGACAACGTAAAGTATTCTAATACAGAGGATATTAGCCAGGTTTTTTTTAATGTATTTCAACGGCTTTATTCAGAGACAGAGGTTAATTTGGATAATGCATCAAATTTTTGGGCGAGTGTTAATCTCCCTAGTGTTACGGAGGAGAATTTATTAGAGCTCAATAGACCCATCTCAGAGGAGGATATTTGTCTAGACAAGGGGAATTATGTGTAGATAAATTATACAACTATTGGAAGAGATACTTTCCTCAACTGGAGGAGAATAGGATTGAGCGAAGCTTCCTAGAGTTAGAAAAATTACAAGTTTCTATATCATGGAAAGAAGCACACCTGAAATTAGTCAACAATTATTATCTTTCTCCAGATAAAATGGCTAGATTTTATCCTTCCCAGAATTATGCCTGTCCACGGTGTTCTTTGGATAGAGCAGATATTCTTCATATATTTTGGTCTTGTCCTAAGATCCAACAATATTGGCAAAAGATAAGATATTGGTATAGTAAACATTACAAAGATATGGCTCCATTTACTGTTGATGAGATAGTATTTTTAACTAATGTTGATTTACGTCCTAAACGAGTGATAAAGATATTTAATACAATTATTATAACTGCAAGACAATTAATTGCTAAGGGTTGGAAAGATCATACAGCTCCCAGGGTTATAGGGTTCCTTAAAGAAATTCAGTTTCAAATTTTATTTGAATCTTTTCATACTAAATTCTCAGCTGAATCTAGAGTCAGAGCTTTCCTTCTGGATTGGCTTCCGTTGATTACGTCTTACCCACTTCAGATTCAAAGGCGTATTTTGCAGCCCTTTTTAAATACTTTAGCTTTCTTAGAACTGGTTATATTGGAATTATTTCCTTCAATGTGGGTATCCGGTTCTCGGGAGATATCTATATGAGATAGGAATGAAGGAATAGTAGGAGAGAAAGAGAGGGGGTAGGACAGGAAAGAGAAGGAAGCAGCAGAGTGGGGGGGAGAAAGAGAGAAAGGAGAGAAAGTATATGGACACAGGATTTTTTTATTTTTTTTGGTGTTGTTTTGTTTTGTTTTGTTTTGTCTTGTTTTATTGCTAGTTTGTTTAGTAGTTGTTTAATATCCATAACATTTCGAGCAATGTATTTAGCTATATTTTGAATGTCAGTTATTGGTATATACTTGTCCTGCTTTTTTGGTATTATTTATTATTGTTATTTTTTTTATATATCCTAGTACATTTATGAATGCCCTGTGTGGCGTAATGAAGTATCACCTGATATGTGTTTATTTTGTCGCTGGAACTAATAAAGATAAATAAAAAAATAAAAACATCTTATCTTACTAAATAACTGTTTAATACATTTCTAATGAAACATGCATGTTTATAAAAGTATGGATCTCCTTTACTTAAAGGGACATAATACTCATATGCTAAATCACTTGAAACTGATGCAGTATAACTGTAAAAAGCTGACAGGAAAATATCACCTGAGCATCTCTATGTAAAAAAGGAAGATATTTTACCTCACAATCTCCTCAGCTCAGCAGAGTAAGTTCTGTGTAAAAAGTTATACTCAGCTGCTCCCAGCTGCAGGTAAAAAAATAAATAAATGAAGAAATGAACAGCAGCCAATCAGAATCAGCAGTGCTGAGGTCATGAACTCTTTTACTGTAATCTCATGAGATTTGATAGTAAGCTGAATAGGGAAATAATATGAGAGTGCACGAGTCCCCTAAGCTGTCCCAGGACAGACACACTAAAATGCTGCTTAGAAATCCTTTACAATGGGATGTGGCTACTGAGGAACTTTTGAGGTAAAATTTCTTTCTTTTTTACATAGAGATGTTCAGGAGATATTTTCTAGTCAGCTTTTTACAGCTATACTGCATCACTTTCAAGTGTTTAAACATTTGGGTATTATGGCCCTTTAAAATGAAAAAAATAAGGATGTACCCGATTTAAAATAAAAAAAGACATCTTTATAATATATTTGTATGTATGTGCATGAATTACCTCCTTAAATAAATATCCAGAGACTAAGAAAGAGACAGGTTGAGCTTTGAACGCTAGTGCACGAGCCAGGATTTGATGGAGATACATAATCTGTTACCACACCGTAAATTGACTTGCATTCTGGCTCATATCTATAAGCCATACAACTCCAAAATATAAATATAGAAATCTTTACAAATATATCTATTCATATATATATTTATGTTTGTGTGTCTGCCAGGAAGCAACCCATATCACTATACTATCATATCTCCCACATTCAAACACAAAATACACAAACTGAACAAACATTTTGACAGTCTCAAGTTTTTGTTTTTTTGCAACAGCTTTTCAAGGGTTAAACATCATTTTATTTACTTTCCCTGATTGTGCCACACATGGCTACAACACCACACTGTTCCTTCTCTCCTCAGACCCTTTTTGTCCAGGTGATAAGGATTCTGATAACAAATTGCCTATTTTCATCAGATTTGGTCCACCCCCCCCATATTGCTTCTGCAGCATTTCAAAGATTACAATCACTTGTATACACTTCCCCTGACTGCTCCAAACTCTACAATTTAGCTTCCACAGCATTGCAAGAGTTAAAATCACTTGTATATGCAAACCCCCAGATAGGGCTGAAAATTTCCGCCCTATATATCTGCTTAATGCGGACATAAAAATCTATGCAAAAGTCCTTGCAAACAGATTTAAGTTAATATACTCCCCCATATAATCTCCAATGATCAAGTGGGCTTTATCTACTCACGGGAAGCGAAAGATAACACAGTGAGGGCTTTCCACTTAATTAACCATTTACAAACACATAAGATACCAGCAGTGGTGGTCTCAACCGACGCAGAAAAAAAGCTTTTGACTGTGTCGGTTGGACATTCTTACGCCAAACATTACAAAAATTTGGAATAGACAAATCCTTCATATCTAAGATCTTTGCTCTCTACACGGCCCCAATGGCAAGGGTGAGAGTGATTGGTATACTATCAGAGTCATTTCATATTTCTAATGGGACCAGGCAGGGGTGCCCATTATCGCCTCTGCTATTTGCCTGCGTGGTGGAGACCTTGGCATCAAAAATAAGAACCAACACAAGCATTTCAGATATTCAATTCCATTGATGTAGACATGTCGTTGTGGAGGTCCCAACACATCACTTGGTTAGGTAGAATAAATACGATAAAGATGATCATCCTGCCACGACTACTGTATCTATTCCAAACTCTACCCATTCCACTCCCTTCAAACTATTTGATGAATCTACAGAACACTAATTCTGACTACATTTGGGACAGACGTAGGGCCAGAATTAACAAAAGACTCATGTATTAACATATCAAGAATGGAGGACTAGGTGTTCCTAATCTTAAAAAGTACAGACAGGCAGTATTTATGCAAAGGGTGATAGACTGGTTTCCGAATTTCGATAACAAAGCTTGGGTAAACCTAGAGCATGACATCTCTGAGCAGAAACATCTGGAGACTTTGTGTTGGCAGAGACGGGCCTTGCTGCCAACCAGTATATCCCAAAATGAAATAATTTTGGAAACAATTAAGATCTGGGACAGAATCATCATAGAATATCCACATGTCTCCTTGAGGTTTTCGCCCTTGACTCCCTTTACTGATAATGTGGATTTTTCCCTGGGAGATAGTATTTCGAGGGACCCCCAATTCATGAATAACCAGAGAGCTGTAATGATGTATCATTTGGGGTGTGAGCAGAATTTGAAATCCGCCAGAGAATTGACAGAGGACGGATTTACCATTTTTAGCAACTAGTTTCTATTAAGACAATGTCACTCATATATTTTTAAACATAAAGATAGAAGGAATCTCCTACGCCCTTTAACTCCATTCGAAACCTTGTGTAAATCATCTACTCCGACTAAGAGAACTCTTTCAGTTACATACTCTATCTTACAACTGACCTCGACCACACCAAACTATATAGACAGTTGGGAAAGGGAACTTAATATTGAATTGTCACATACAGATAGGTCGCACATGTTCACCTCAATAACTAAGACCTCCGCTTCCAGTAGGATAGTAGAATTAAATCTGAAGATTATACAGAGGTGGTACTTTACACCTTCAAGGATCGATAAAATATTCCCTTCCAGTAATGAGAGGTGCTGGAGGTGCGGGGATTCACCAGGAAACATGTCACACATATGGTGGACATGCCCCCCTCTTCAGAAAATGTGGGAGAAGATAGCAAAAGAAACTTCAAACATGTTAGAAATGGAGGTACCAGTGGACCCGACAATTTGGTTATTTAATATTACATATGGTAAATTTAGTGGCCATAAAAAGAGTTTACTAAACGTAGCAAGCAACAGTTTTAAATTATTAGTGGCGAGGGGATGGAAGAATAGAGAAGTTCCTACGCTAGTTCAGTGGCAGCATAAATTGAATTACATTTTGGACTTGGAGGAGTATGCCTTCATGAAAAGCAATAAGCTAGATAACTATATTCAGATGAGGGCTACTTGGGAGACTTACATTACTAACGCAACCAAACAACATACCCCAGACCCCACGAATTAGTAGTGTTCTATATTAGTTGTGACTTAAACTAAAATTAAGTGACTTAACCTTTTCCATTAGAATGTTTTTCTAAGGGAATACAGTTGAACTATTCTGACTGAACGAGCTATATAGTTTTTTCTTTTTTGTATTATTATTTGATACATATATTTGTAAAATATAACAGCATACTATTATAGTTGCACTTGGAATTCGTGGTGTAATGGAGCTTTTTTTTTTGTTATTGTCATTTTCAAGTTGTAACTGGATTTTTTGTCTAATAAAGCTGTTTTGGAAAAAAAAAAAAAGGGTTGTTCAGTTTTGACTGAAATGTCCTTTTCAATGGATATTATAATTAATATTTTTCTTTCTTTAAACTAAAAGAGGACATGTCAAAGTATATTTCCTTTTTAGTTTGTTTGTTTTTTAAAAAGAAAAAATAACAAACATTTGTTCCTGTCCTGAATAAACCAATGTTTTCTTGTCCTAAAAAAAAAAAAAAAACTTGCCATATTTCATGGATTTTCTCTTTACAATTTTATTGAAAGAATGAGAGGAAAAATGGGCTATTGTTTCTATGTTTGTAAAAAAAATCCTTCTTGGAATTGGGAAATTAAAAATAGATCACTCTATAGCGTGTAAATTCTCAGATACCAATATTTCTGCTTTTTATAGGTGCATAGGGAAAATAAATCGAAAAACAATATGTAAAATGAAGCATTGATGTTAGGAAATTTGAGGCAAAATTAAATAATTAAATATTTGCAGACACTGTGGATTATTCCACATGATTTATACATCCTTTGAATATTTAATACCTACATATGTTGAAGAGCTGTCTTGTAAATAAATGGCTAAATATTAATTATTGTTATATTTTTTCAAATTACATTAAATCCAACAATTTCCTTGTAAAATGATTAATAAAATCACTTGTATATGCTTCTTTTGAAAGCTAGTTGTTCAACATAAGCAAAGAGCGACTGCAGGCAGACTTAAATTTGCAACTCTCGGTTCATGGGTTATCCACTCAAACCACTGACCCACAGGGGAACACTGGTAGGCTGATTTCAGGACCTCTACCCATTATTTTAATCATTTTAGACCATTAATGCAAGAAATTGTATTTAAGCACTAAAGACTTTGACCAGGCAAGCATAGCTGGATTTGAACCATCAACCTCATGCTCCAAAGGCAGCTGAAACAACATGCTGACAAGACCAGTAGATGTTATTTTTCTCATTTTAGACACACACACACATATAATATATCAGCAATGAGTTGCTTTCAGGAAAAAAAACATTGTTTAGCTATTTGTTGTATGTCCCTGGATGATCATACACTACAATAGACCTGTTCCCCCAGCAGGATTAAAACTCTAAACCTTGCGTTTACAAGGTTGCTTACTAAACCATCATAGCTTTATGTGAGCTGGGATAAAAATGACAGTACCCATTAAATAGTTTGAGGGAGGGTTCTGGGAGGTGAGAGTGGGGGTTGTAGATAGGAAAAATAGTTTCTGTGACTGGAAGGGAGAGTAGTGGAGTGGCATTAATGGTCAGTAGTCAGGTTAGGTGATGGCAGAAAAACATAATTTATGTAAGAACTTACCTGATAAATTAATTTCTTTCATATTGGCAAGAGTCCATGAGCTAGTGACGTATGGGATATACAATCCTACCAAGAGGGGCAAAGTTTCCCAAACCTCAAAATGCCTACAAATACACCCCTCACCACACCCACAATTTAGTTTAACGAATAGCCAAGTAGTGGGGTGTTAAAGAAAGGAGTAAAAAGCATCAACAAAGGAATTTGGAAATAATTGTGCATTATTACAAAAAAAATCATAACCACCATAGAAAGGGTAAGCCTCATGGACTCTTGCCAATATGAAAGAAATTAATTTATCAGGTAAGTTCTTAAATAAATTATGTTTTCTTTCATGTAATTGGCACGAGTCCATGAGCTAGTAACATATGGCAAAGACAGAACGGTTCAAGAGTTGGTGATGCAGCTGCACTAGCAATTGCTTATGCAAAGGATCTGTGGCAACAAAAATTTCAAGAACAAGGACAAACTTATCTCTCCCAAAGCAACAGGAACACCTGGTATCTATGAGCCTAACTAAGCTGTCAGACGGTCTACGTGCTGAGGATTCAATCAGCTGGGAGCAGTCAGAAGGAGGCGGTCCTTTTACACGCCAGACGCTGAAGGAAGCAAGTAACATAGTTGTATACAACTGATGTGAACGGTACACATTTTAATTTAGTAAGTAGCACTCTTTGGAAGGGGCTTTATAATACATATCACCTATCGTCTGCAGTTAGATGCGGTTTTGCGCTTCTCTATCTTCTTGTTTTTTGCATAGTGACGTATGGGATAGCAATACCCAAGAGGTGGAACTCCACACAAGAGTCACAAGAGAGGGAGGGATAAAATAAAAAACAGCTATTTTTTCGCTGAAGAAAATTAATCCACAACCCAAAATATAAGTTTATTCTCATAAATGAAAGGACAAAACTTAAAACATAAGCAGAAGAATCAAACTGAAACAGCTGTCTGAAGAACTTTTCAACCAAAAACTGCTTCCGAAGACAAAAATACATCAAAACAGTAGAATTTAGTAAATGTATGCAAAGAAGACCAAGTTGCTGCTTTGCAAATCTGATCAACTGAAGCTTCATTCTTAAAAGCCCACAAGTGGAGACTGATCTAGTAGAATGAGCTGTAATTCTCTGAGGCGGTGCCTGACCCGACTCCAAATAAGCCTGATGAATCAAATGCTTTAACCAAGATGCTAAGGAAATGGCAGAAGCCTTCTGACCTTTCCTAGAACCAGAAAAGACAACAAATAGACTAGAAGTCTTCCTGAAATCTTTAGTAGCTTCAACATAATATTTCAAAGCTCTTGCAACATCCAAAGAATGTAAGGATCTCTCCAAAGAATTCTTAGGATTAGGACACAAGGAAGGGACAACAATTTCTCTATTAATGTTGTTATAATTCACAACCTTAGGTAAAAGAATTTAAATTAAGTCCGCAAAACTGCCTTATCCTGATGAAAAATCAGAAAAGGAGATTCACAAGAGAGAGCAGGTAATTCTAGCAGAAGAGATGGACAAAAGAAACAACACTTTCCAAGAAAGTAGTTTAATGTCCAAAGAATGCATAGGCTCAAATGGAGGAGCCTGTAAAGCCTTCAAAACCAAGGAGGAGAGATTGATTTAATGACAGGCTTGATACGAACCAAAGCCTGAACAAAACAGTGAATATCAGGAAGCTTAGCAATCTTTCTGTGAAATAAAACAGAAAGAGCAGAGATTTGTCACTTCAAGGAACTTGCAGACAAACCCTTATGCAAACCATCCTGAAGAAACTGTAAAATTCTAGGAATTCTAAAAGAATGCCAAGAGAATTTATGAGAGGAACACCATGAAATGTAAGTCTTCCAAACTCGATAATAAATCTTTCTAGAAACAGATATACGAGCCTGCAACATAGTATTAATCACAGAATCAGAGAAACCTATATGACTAAGCACTAAGCTAAACTAATTTCTATACCTTCAAATGTAATGATTTGAGATCCTGATGGAAAAACGGACCTTGAGATAGAAGGTCCGGCCTTAATGGAAGTGGCCAAGGTTGGCAACTGGACATCCGAACATGATCCGCATACCAAAACCTGTGAGGCCATGCAGGAGCCACCAGCAGCACAAACGATTGCTCTATGATGATTTTGGAGATCACTCTTGGAAGAATAACTAAAGGCGGGAAAATATAAGCAGGTTGATAACACCAAGGAAGTGTCAACGCATCCACTGCTTCTGCCTGAGGATCCCTGAACCTGGACAGGTACCTGGGAAATTTCTTGTTTAGATGAAAAGCCATCAGATCTATTTCTGGAAGAACCCACATCTGAACAACCTGAGAAAACACATCTGGATGGAGGGACCACTCCCCCGGATGTAAAGTCTGACGGCTGAGATAATCCGCTTCCCAATTGTCTATACCTGGGATAAGAATCGCAGAAATTAGACAGGAGCTGCATTCCACCCAAGCAAGTATCCGGGATACTTCTTTCATAGCTTGGGGACTGTGAGTCCCACCCTAATGATTGACATATGCCACAGTTGTGATATTGTCTGTCTGAAAACAAATGAACGGTTCTCTCTTCAACAGAGGCCAAATCTGAAGAGCCCTGAAAATCGCACAGAGTTCCAAAATATTGATTGGTAATCTCGCCACTTGAGATTTCCAAACCCCTTGTGCTGTCAGAGATCCCCAAACAGCTCCCTAACCTGAAAGACTCGCATCTGTTGTGTCCAGGTTGGACGAACAAAAGAGGCCCCTAGAACTATACGATGGTGATTGTCATGAATATCTCAGGATGTAGCTGCTAAGGGGTTAATTCTGTTTAGTTGTGAACTAAGAACAGTTGTTTGTTTTTTAAAAAATAGCTGTGTACTGGGTTTGTTTGTGTTTTCTATGAAGTGCCAGGAGCCTCATAAAAAGTTTCTAAGGCTCACTCCTCCAGATGTTATTGTGTATACATTGAGTCATAAAGCCACTCAAAGCTTTTAGTTCCAGAGATACACAGGATAGAGTTTTATGGCTTAGACTGTCAGTACTGTCAACATGATGCAAAACAGGGCCTCAGTCACAGAAACTGATAAGGTCACTAAAAGGACATTGGTATAATATATATATATATATATATATATATATATATATATATATATGTGCTTTAAACTGTTATGACATTAAATGAAGGTAAATATGACAACCTATGTCATATCTGATATCAAACCGATTCTCCCAATGAAACTAAGAGATTCCCTATATGTATATATGGAAATAGAGTTACCTAGCAGAAATTATAATGGGTTCTATAATGTCAGGCAAAAACTTAGTTTATTGAAGGTCATAAAGGACAGGGGGTTCCTTAGCCTGCCCAGGAGGGTGTGGTCAGGCAACGTGATCTCTGGAAAATATGTATAAAGTTTGATGTTTCAACATGTAACAGTGTCATTCTTACAAGGGAGGCTGTGACAACACAGAGTAAGGACCCAAGTTCTCCATGCCATCTCTCTGGTAACAGATTCCAAAGACTAGTACAGTGTAAGGTTTCTAATTTTCTTCTTTTTTAATGTGTAATTTTATTTGTAACATCTTTTTATTAATAATGCATTGTGCATAATATTTTTGGCATAATAAATAATCATTTTATTAAGTTTGGCCTTTGTCTAATAATTGAACCACGTTACTGAAATAGACTGGAATATTAGAACTGTATAATTTAGGTTATTTTCTGCTAAATTGTACTCAGAGAGTTAATGTGTAAGTCTGGGTTTTTCCTTAGGATTTTCCCTTTAATAAATTTTAAGTGGTGGCAGCTGAGATATTGTAGTTAGTTTAGTGTGGGTGGCATTAAAGAGGAGTTTTGGGGCATTTCTTTTACATCTAGTATAGACTGGAGAGTGTTGTTAACCCTTGCACCCACTGAACTAAATCACAAGCTGGTCTGGTGTGGCTAGATTGTGACATATTATTGAGAGTAGAAGGGGTCTGATAACCCTTTCTGTGCCAAATAAGTGACTGGAGCAGGGTTGGATAACCTTGGTCACCAAGTCAGAGATAGTAGAACATAGGGATTTAAGGATATTAATTGTGATATCCTTGTATAATCCCTGCACCATTGGTTTATCATTCAAAGCTGGAGAGGTGGATTGCGTCCGATGCTGCAGTCATGAGACCTAAAACTTCTATGCACATAGCTACTGAAGGGAATGATTGAGACTGAAGGTTCCGACAGACTGCAACCAATTTTAAACGTCTCTTGTCTGTTAGAGACAGAGTCATGGACACTAAATCTATCTGGAAACCTAAAAAGGTGACCCTTGTCTGGGGAATCAAAAAAATTTTGGTAAATTGATCCTCCAACCATGTTTTCGAAGAAACAACACTAGTTGATTCATGTGAGATTCTGCAGAACGTAAGGACTGAACTAGTACCAAGATATCGTCCAAATAAGGAAACAACGGAATACCCCGCTCTCTGATTACAGAGAGTAGGGCACCGAGAACCTTTGAAAAGATTCTTGGAGCTGTCGCTAGGCCAAAAGGAAGAGCAACACATTGGTAATGCTTGTCTAGAAAAGAAAATCTCAAAAACTGATAAGGATCTGGATGAATCGGAATATGAAGATATGCATCCTGTAAGTCTATTGTGGACATATAATGCCCTTGCTGAACAAAAGGCAGAATAGTCCTTATAGTCACCATTTTGAAAGTTGGTACTCTTACATAACAATTCAAAATTTTCAGATCCAGAACTGGTCTGAATGAATTTTCTTTTTTTGGGACAATGAATAGATTTGAATAAAACCCCAGACCCTGTTCCTGAAACGGAACTGGCACGATTACCCCTGAAAACTCCAGGTCTGAAACACACTTCAGGAAAGCCTGAGCCTTGACTGGATTTGCTGGGATGCGTGAGAAAAAATATCTTCTCACAGGAGGTCTTACTCTGAATCCTATTCGGTACCCCTAAGAGACAATACTCAGTATCCATTGATTTTGGACAGAATTTGTCCAAACATCCTTGAAAAATCTAAATCCGCCCCCTACCAGCTGAGCTGGAATGAGGGTCGCACCTTCATGTGGACTTGGGGGCTGGCTTTGGTTCCTTAAATGACTTGGATTTATTCCAATTTGAAGAAGGTTTCAAATTGGAAACAGATTCTTTGGGGGAAGGATTAGGTTATTGTTCCTTTTTTTGTCGAAAGGAACGAAAACGGTTAGAAGCTTTAGATTTACCCTTAGGTCTTTTATCCTGAGGCAAAAAAAAATCCCTTCATCCCAGTGATAGTTGAAATAATCAAATCCAACTGAGAACCAAATAACTACCTTGGAAAAAAAGGGATAGCAATCTGGACTTAGAAGTCATGTCAGTGTTCCAAGATTTAAGCCACAAAGCTCTTCTAGCTAAAATAGCTAAAGACATAGATTTAACATCAATTTTGATGATATCAAAAATTGCATCACAAATAAAATGATTAGCATGTTGAAGCAAGTGAACAATGTCAGACAAATTAGAATCCAATTCTTGTTGCGCTAAATTTTCCAACCAGAAAGTTGATGCAGCTGCAACATCAGCCAAAGAAATTGCAGGCATGTGAAGATGACCCAAATATAAATAGGCTTTCATTAGATAAGATTCAAGTTTCCTATCTAAAGGATCTTTAAAAGAAGTACTATCTTCCATAGGAATAGTAGTACATTTAGCAAGAGTAGAGATAGCCCCATCAACTTTGGGGATCGTTTCCCAAAACTCCAATGTAACTACTGGCAAAGGATACAATTTTTTAAACCTTGAAGAAGGAATAAAAGAAGTACCAGGCCTATTCCATTCCTTAGAAATAATATCAGAAATAGCATCAGGAACTGGAAAAACCTCTGGAGTAACCACAGGAGGTTTATAAACAGAATTTAAACGTTTACTAGTTTTAATATCAAGAGGACTCAATATCCAATGTAATCAACACTTCTTTTAACAAAGAACGAATATACTCTATTTTAAATAAATAAGTAGATTTGTCAGGGTCAATATCTGAGGAAGGATCTTCTGAATCAGATAGATCCTCATCAGAGGAGGATAATTAATTATGTTGTCGGTCATTTGAAATTTCATCAACTTTATGAGAAACTTTAAAGGACCTTTTACGTTTATTAGAAGGCGGGATGGCAGACAAAGCCTTCTGAATAGAATCAGCAATAAAGTATTTTAAATTCACAGGTATATCTTGTACATTAAATGTTGAAGGAACAGCAACAGACAATGTACTATTACTGATGGACACATTATCTGCATGTAAAAGTTTATCATGACAACTATTACAAACCACAGCTGGAGATATAATCTCCACAAGTTTACAACAAATGCACTTAGCTTTGGTAGAACTGTTATCAGGCAGCAGGGTTCCAACAGTGAATTCTGAGACAGGATTGAGACATCTTGCAAATATAAGAGAAAAAAACAACATATAAAGCGAAATTATCAATTTCCTTATATGGCAGTTTCAGGAATGAGAAAAAAATGCAAACAGCATAGCCCTCTGATAGAGAAAAAAGGCAAGAGGCATATAGGAATGGGGTTTTAAATAATTAAAATATTTGGCGCCAAGTATGATGTACAACACAAGCAGAATTTTTTTTTTTGGCGCTAACAACATCCGGAAATGACACACTAGCATCATTGAAGACGCAACCTTGTGAAAGGACTCGGCTTCAACTAAGATGCCGGAAGTGACGAATTTGCATCATCGAACGTAACTTCGTGCCAAAAAATCTTGCACAAAAAATGACGCAATATACTTTGGCATTTTGCGCCCTCGCAAGCCTAATTCTGCCGTGAATTTAAAATGACAGTCAATTGAAAAAAAGACTATACCCCAGGTAAGAAATACATTTTTCCTAAAAAATGCATTTCCCAGATAGGAAACTGACAATCTGCAAAAGTAAATATACTGAAAACCTGAATCTTGGCAAATATAAGTACAATACATATATTTAGAACTCTATATAAATATATAAAGTGCCAAACCATAGCTGAGAGTGTCTTAAGTAATAAAAATATACTTACCAACAGACACCCATCCACATATAGCAGATAGCCAAACCAGTACTGAAACGGTTATCAATAGAGGTAATGGAATATGAGAGTATATTGTCAATCTGAAAAGGGAGGTAGGAGATGAATTTCTACGACGGATAACAGAGAACCTAAGAAATAGATCTCCCGTGAGGAAAACCATTGCATTCAATAGGTGATACTCCCTTCACATCCCTCTGACATTCACTGTACTCTGAGAGGAATCGGGCTTCAAAACGCTGAGAAGCGCATATCAACGTAGAAATCTTAGCACAAACTTACTTCACCACCTCCATAGGAGGCAAAGTTTGTAAAACTGAATTGTGGGTGTGGTGAGGGGTGTATTTATAGGCATTTTGAGGTTTGGGAAACTTTGCCCCTCCTGGTAGGATTTTATATCCCATACGTCACTAGCTCATGGACTCTTGTTAATTACATGAAAGAAAAGACACTGCCTTACTATTTATCCCCCTCCCCCTTCTACCAACTCCTCTATATCCTAGTTTCTTTCTCCTCCCCCTTCTATCCAACTACTCCCTATCCTAGTTTCTTTCCCCTCCTTTCTTACAACTCCTCCCTATCCTAGTTTATTTTCCCTCCCCTTCTATCTAATCCCTATATTTTACAGGATCCCATACGGCTAGATTTAGAGTTTTGTCGGTAACGACCCGCGTATCTAACGCTGGCTTTTTTCTGGCCGCACCTTTAAAATAACTCTGGTATTGAGAGTCCACAGAATGGCTGCGTTAGGCTCCAAAAAAGGAGCGTAGAGCATATTTAACGCAACTTCAACTCTCGATACCAGAGTTGCTTACGGACGCGGCCAGCCTCAAAAACGTGCTCGTGCATGATTCCCCCATAGGAAACAATGGGGCTGTTTGAGCTGAAAAAAAACCTAACACCTGAAAAAAAGCCGCGTTCAGCTCCTAATGCAGCCCCATTGTTTGCTATGGGGAAACACTTCCTACGTCTGCACCTAACACTCTAACATGTACCCCGAGTCTAAACACCCCTAACCTTACACTTATTAACCCCTATTCTGCCGCCCCCGCTATCGCTGACCCCTGCATATTATTATTAACCCCTAATCTGCCGCTCCGTAAACCGCCGCTACTTACATTATCCCTATGTACCCCTAATCTGCTGTCCCTAACACCGCCGACCCCTATATTATATTTATTAACCCCTAATCTGCCGCCCACAACGTCGCCTACACTTATTAACCCCTAATCTGCCGACCGGACCGCACCGCTATTATAATAAAGTTATTAACCCCTAATCCGCCTCACTAACCCTATAATAAATAGTATTAACCCCTAATCTGCCCTCCCTAACATCGCCGACACCTAACTTCAAACATTAACCCCTAATCTGCCGACTGGAGCTCACCGCTAATCTAATAAATGTATTAACCCCTAAAGCTAAGTCTAACCCTAACACCCCCCTAAGTTAAATATAATTTAAATCTAACGAAATTAATTAACTCTTATTAAATAAATTATTCCTATTTAAAGCTAAATACTTACCTGTAAAATAAATCCTAATATAGCTACAATATAAATTATAATTATATTATAGCTATTTTAGGATTTATATTTATTTTACAGGTAACTTTGTATTTATTTTAACCAGGTACAATAGCTATTAAATAGTTAAGAACTATTTAATAGCTAAAATAATTACAAAATTACCTGTAAAATAAATCCTAACCTAAGTTACAATTAAACCTAACACTACACTATCAATAAATTAATTAAATAAAATACCAACAATTACCTACAATTAAACCTAACACTACACTATCAATAAATTATTTAAATACAATATCTACAAATAAATACAATGAAATAAACTAACTAAAGTACAAAAAATAAAAAAGAACTAAGTTACAAAAAATAAAAAAATATTTACAAACATTGGAAAAATATTACAACAATTTTAAACTAATTACACCTACTCTAAGCCCCCCAAAATAAAAAAATGCCCTACCCTATTCTAAATTACAAAAGTTCAAAGCTCTTTTACCTTACCAGCCCTGAACAGGGCCCTTTGCGGGGCATGCCCCAAAGAATTCAGCTCTTTTGCCTGTAAAAAAAAAAATGCAATACCCCCCCCAAACATTACAACCCACCACCCACATACCCCTAATCTAACCCAAACCCCCCTTAAATAAACCTAACACTAAGCCCCTGAAGATCTTCCTACCTTATCTTCACCCTGCCAGGTTCACCGATCCGTCCTCGGAAGTCTTGATCCAAGCCTCGGAAGTGTTGATCCAAGCCCAAGCGGGGGGCTGAAGAGTGACGTCCATCCTCGGGCTGAAGTGTGGATCCAAGCGGCGACTGAAGAAATCCATCCTCGGGTTGAAGTCGGAAGTCCATCATCTGGATGAAGTCTTCTATCAAGCCGCATCTTCAATCTTCTTTCTTCTGGAGCGGAGCGGAACCATCTTCTTCCAAGCCGACGCGGAACATCCTCTTCAACCGACGACTAGACGACGAATGACGGTTCCTTTAAATGACGTCATCCAAGATGGCGTCCCTCGAATTCCGATTGGCTGATAGGATTCTATCAGCCAATCGGAATTAAGGTAGGAATATTCTGATTGGCTGATGGAATCAGCCAATCAGAATCAAGTTCAATCCGATTGGCTTGGAAGAAGATGGTTCCGCTCCGCTCCAGAAGAAAGAAGATTGAAGATGCGGCTTGATAGAAGACTTCACCCAGATGATGGACTTCCGACTTCAACCCGAGGATGGATTTCTTCGAGGGACGCCATCTTGGATGACGTCCCTTAAAGGAACCGTCATTCGTCGGGAAGTCGTCGTCGGAAGAAGATGGGTCCGCGGAGGAGGTCTTCAAGATGGAGCCGGTCCTCATCGGATGAAGATAGAAGATGCCGCTTGGAAGAAGATGATTGCCGGTCCGGATCTACTCTTCTTCCCGGATAGGATGAAGACTTTGGAGCCTCTTCTGGACTTCTTCAGCCGTCGGATGATGGATGTCTAGCCCCCGCTTGGGCTTAGATGAAGATATCGGAGCCAGGATGGATCGGTGTGATACCCGGTGAGGTGAAGACAAGGTAGGAAGATCTTCAGGGGCTTAGTGTTAGGTATATTTAATGGGGGTTTGGGTTAGATTAGGGGTATGTGGGTGGTGGGTTGTAATGTTGGGGGGTGGTATTGTATGTGTTTTTTTACAGGAAAAAGAGCTGAATTTCTTGGGGCATGCCCCGCAAAGGGCCCTGTTCAGGGCTGGTAAGGTAAAAGAGCTTTGAACTTTTGTAAGTTAGAATAGGGTAGGACATTTTTTATTTTGGGGGGCTTTGTTATTTTATTAGGGGGCTTAGAGTAGGTGTAATTAGTTTAAAATTGTTCTTTTTTATTTTTTGTACTTTAGTTAGTTTATTTCATTGCAGTTATTTGTAGGTATTGTATTTAATTAATTTATTGATAGAGTAGTGTTAGGTTTAATTGTAGGTATTTTATTTAATTTATTTATTGATCGTGTAGTGTTAGGTTTAATTGTAACTTAGGTTAGGATTTATTTTACAGGTAATTTTGTAATTATTTTAACTATTTTAGCTATTAAATAGTTCTTAACTATTTAATAGCTATTGTACCTGGTTAAAATAAATACAAAGTTACCTGTAAAATAAATATACAGTGAGTGCAGAATGATTAGGCAAATGAGTATTTTGACCACTCTTTATGCATGTTGTCTTAGGGGTGTGGTCTAATGACATCAACACCCTATATCAGGTGTGCATAATTATTAGGCAACTTCCTTTCCTTTGGCAAAATGGGTCAAAAGAAGGACTTGACAGGCTCAGAAAAGTCAAAAATAGTGAGATATCTTGCAGAGGGATGCAGCACTCTTAAAATTGCAAAGCTTCTGAAGCGTGATCATCGAACAATCAAGGGTTTCATTCAAAATAGTCAACAGGGTCGCAAGAAGCATGTGGAAAAACCAAGGTGCAAAATAACTGCCCATGAACTGAGAAAAGTCAAGCGTGCAGCTGCCAAGATGCCACTTGCCATCAGTTTGGCCATATTTCAGAGCTGCAACATCACTGGAGTGCCCAAAAGCACAAGGTGTGCAATACTCAGAGACATGGCCAAGGTAAGAAAGGATGAAAGACGACCACCACTGAACAAGACACACAAGCTGAAACGTCAAGACTGGGCCAAGAAATATCTCAAGACTGATTTTTCTAAGGTTTTATGGACTGATGAAATGAGAGTGAGTCTTGATGGGCCAGATGGATGGGCCCGTGGCTGGATTGGTAAAGGGCAGAGAGCTCCAGTCCGACTCAGACGCCAGCAAGGTGGAGGTGGAGTACTGGTTTGGGCTGGTATCATCAAAGATGAGCTTGTGGGGCCTTTTCGGGTTGAGGATGGAGTCAAGCTCAACTCCCAGTCCTACTGCCAGTTTCTGGAAGACACCTTCTTCAAGCAGTGGTACAGGACGAAGTCTGCATCCTTCAAGAAAAACATGATTTTCATGCAGGACAATGCTCCATCACACGCGTCCAAGTACTCCACAGCGTGGCTGGCAAGAAAGGGTATAAAAGAAGAAAATCTAATGACATGGCCTCCTTGTTCACCTGATCTGAACCCCATTGAGAACCTGTGGTCCATCATCAAATGTGAGATTTACAAGGAGGGAAAACAGTACACCTCTCTTAACAGTGTCTTGGAGGCTGTGGTTGCTGCTGCACGCAATGTTGATGGTGAACAGATCAAAACACTGACAGAATCCATAGATGGCAGGCTTTTGAGTGTCCTTGCAAAGAAAGGTGGCTATATTGGTCACTGATTTGTTTTTGTTTTGTTTTTGAATGTCAGAAATGTATATTTGTGAATGTTGAGATGTTATATTGGTTTCAATGGTAAAAATAAATAATTGAAATGGGTATATATTTGTTTTTTGTTAAGTTGCCTAATAATTATGCACAGCAATAGTCACCTGCACACACAGATATCCCCCTAAAATAGCTATAACTAAAAACAAACTAAAAACTACTTCCAAGACTATTCAGCTTTGATATTAATGAGTTTTTTGGGTTCATTGAGAACATGGTTGTTGTTCAATAATAAAATTAATCCTCAAAAATACAACTTGCCTAATAATTCTGCACTCCCTGTAAATCCTAAAATAGCTATAATATAATTATGATTTATATTGTAGCTATATTAGGGTTTATTTTACAGGTAAGTATTTAGTTTTAAATAGGAATAGTTTATTTAATACGAGTTAATTAGATTTAAATTATATTTAAGTTAGGGGGGTGTTAGTGTTAGGGTTAGACTTAGCTTTAGGGGTTAATACATTTATTAGAATAGCGGCGAGATTCGGTCGGCAGATTAGGGGTTAATAATTGAAGTTAGGTGTCGGCGATGTTAGGGAGGGCAGATTAGGGGTTAATAAATATAATATAGGGGTCGGCGGTGTTAGGGGCAGCAGATTAGGCGTACATAGCTATAATGTAGGTGGCGGCTCTTTGCGGTCGGCAGATTAGGGGTTAATAAGTGTAGGCAGGTGGAGGCGACGTTGAGGGGGGCAGATTAGGGGTTAATAAATATAATATAGGGGTCGGCGATGTTAGGGCAGCAGATTAGGGGTACATAGCTATAAGCTGGCGGCGGCGTGCGGACGGACGGCAGATTAGGGGTTAATAAGTGTAGGTAGCTGGCGGCGACGTTGTGGGGGGCAGATTAGGGGTTAATAAATATAATATAGGGGTCGGCGGTGTTAGGGGCAGCAGATTAGGGGTACATAAGGATAACGTAGGTGGCGGTCGGCAGATTAGGGGTTAAAAAAATTTAATCGAGTGGCGGCGATGTGGGGGGACCTCGGTTTAGGGGTACATAGGTAGTTTATGGGTGTTAGTGTACTTTAGAGCACAGTAGTTAAGAGCTTTATAAACCGGCGTTAGCCCAGAAAGCTCTTAACTACTGACTTTTTTCTGCGGCTGGAGTTTTGTCGTTAGAATTCTAACGCTCACTTCAGCCACGACTCTAAATACCGGAGTTAGGAAGATCCCATTGAAAAGATAGGATACGCAATTGACGTAAGGGGATCTGCGGTATGGAAAAGTCGCGGCTGAAAAGTGAGCGTTAGACCCTTTTTTGACTGACTCCAAATGCCGGCGGTAGCCTAAAACCAGCGTTAGGAGCCTCTAACGCTGGTTTTCACGGCTACCGCCAAACTCCAAATCTAGGCCTTAGTTTGCATATTATAGGATCATACCCCATATAGAATGGGCAGATTAACCCCATAATTTAAGCAGGCCAGTTTCCAATTTTTGGAAACACATGTATGTCACTGGGTAGGCTCAAACCGCTGACTCTTGCTAGCCCACCAACTTTACCACTGCTCCATAGCTTCCTGGTGGTGTACTGTGTACTGGGCTGGCCTTGTCAAAGATGGATATAATGGGTACTGTCATTTTCAGCCCTGCCCAGAGATTGCCTTTGTGGTTTAGTGGGTTAGACAGCAGCCTTGTAAACATAGGCTAGAGAGTTTGATTCCTGCTATGGAAGCATATGGCTGATGTTATGCTTTGATTTTTACTAGCATTTTACTATTAGCCATTGCGCTGGATTGGTTTGGTTCATTTTCTTTTAAGCAAGCGGTTGTGTGTCTGATTCCTGCTAAGGGTGCTGGATCTTTGTAGGTTTTATTCCATTTTATTTCCTTAAAGGGACATTCCAGTCAAAATATAAAGGCACATAGTTGAATTACATCTCTGACTAGTAACATATGTGCAATATACATGTATAATCAAAAATGCTTCTAGCAAAAGTTATCAATGTTTTAGTATTAGCATTTTTTTCTGCACGTGCATGTGAAGCATAACTAGTATTCTTGGTGTACCATTATTTTAAATACTGCAGCTGCTCAGATCATCAGTGGGGTTTGTATCATGTCAGCAATTAACAAATTGAGTCATTACCAGATGGTACAAGCACCTTAGCCTCTCTGGACAAGTGGTGTGTTCAAAATGCTTGTGCACGGTGCATACTTAAATACACTTTTGAATCAGCTATAACTTTTACTAGAAGCATTTTTGCTAATGCATGTATATTATAAAAATGCTTCTATTCAAAACTGAAACGTATTTATGTGGATTCCATTTTTGGCTGGAATGTCCCTTTAGCTGTTTATATTTTTATTAAGGTTTTCAACAAATACAATATTATAATCATGTACAACAAATATTAGGAGTAACATATTGCTAATCTTAACAATAAAGAAAAAATGTAGAACAGCATGAATGTTAAAGTATGCAATGAATTTAGAACCTCTTTTTAACAAGTGTAATTTCCTTCAATAACACAAGGGACCACTCATGGATCCTGAAAAGTTTAAAGTACTATACAGGAGGAATGCTTTCCTATGAATGAGTAATATAGTGAAATATGTAGGTACGTTGCGTTAAGTTCAAAGGTAGTTAAGGTGCAGCATAGACTAGATAAACCGTGTATTTAACCCTCCTAATAAGGAGGTTTATTATGTGTGTGGGGGGGGGGGGGGGGATTGTAATTTGCAAAAGCAGCCTCTGGTCAACCTCTAGAAGTGCCAGAGTATTATATATGCAAAGGGTTAAAGTTGAGACAAATAATAAAGTATGAGTACTCGCCTATCATCTTTTAACATAAAGGCCTGGATTCAGCTTGCCATGTCATATTTAACTAGTTAACCCCTTAATGACCGGACCATTTTTCAATTTTCTTACCCTTAATGACAATGGCTATTTTTACATTTCTGCAGTGTTTGTATTTAGCTGTAATTTTCCTCTTACTCATTTACTGTACCCACACATATTATATACCGTTTTTCTCGCCATTAAATGGACTTTCTAAAGATACCATTATTTTCATCATATCTTATAATTTACTAAAAAAAAAATAATAAAATATGAGGAAAAAATGGAAAAAAACACACTTTTTCTAACTTTGACCCCCAAAATCTGTTACACATCTACAATCACCAAAAAACACCCATGCTAAATAGTTTCTAAATTTTGTCCTGAGTTTAGAAATACCCAATGTTTACAGGTTCTTTGCTTTTTTTGCAAGTTATAGGGCCATAAATACAAGTAGCACTTCGCTATTTCCAAACCATTTTTTTTTCAAAATTAGCGCTAGTTACATTGGAACCCTGATATCTGTCAGGAATACCTGAATATCCCTTGACATGTATATATTTTTTTTTAGAAGACAACCCAAAGTATTGATTTATGCCCATTTTGGTATATTTCATGCCACCATTTCACCGCCAAATGCGATAAAAAAAAAAAAAGTTCACTTTTTCACAAAATTTGTCACAAACTTTAGGTTTCCCACTGAAATTATTTACAAACAGCTTCTGCAATTATGGCACAAATGGTTGTAAATGCTTTTCTGGGATCCCCTTTTTTCAGAAATAGCAGACTTATATGACTTTGGGGTTGCTTTTTGGTAATTAGAAGGCCGCTAAATGCCGCTGCGCACCACACGTGTTTTATGCCCAGGAGTGAAGGGGTTAATTAGGGAGCTTGTAGGGAGCTTGTAGGGTTAATTTTAGCTTTAGTGTAGTGTAGTAGACAACCCCAAGTATTGATCTAGGCCCATTTTGGTATATTTTATGCCACCATTTCACCGCCAAATGCGAGCAAATAAAAAAAAAATTTTTTTTTTTCACAATTTTAGGTTTCTCACTGAAATTATTTACAAACAGCTTGTGCAATTATGGCAGAAATTGTTGTAAAAGCTTCTCTGGGATCCCCTTTGTTCAGAAATAGCAGACTTATATGGCTTTGGCATTGCTTTTTGGTAATTAGAAGGCCGCTAAATGCTGCTGCGCACCACACGTTAATTATGCCCAGCAGTGAAGGGGTTAAATTAGGTAGCTTGTAGGGAGCTTGCAGGGTTAATTTTAGAGATCAGCCTCCCACCTGACACATCCCACCCCCTGATCCCTCCCAAACAGCTCTCTTCCCTCCCCCACCCCACAATTGTTCCCGCCATCTTAAGTACTGGCAGAAAGTCTGCCAGTACTAAATAAAAGAGGTTTTTTTTTTTAAAATAAAAATAATAAAGTATTTTAGCTGTGATGGACCCCTGCCTTAGCCCCAACCTCCTTGATCCCCCCTCCAGCTCTCTAACCCTCTCCCCTACCTAATTACCGCCATCTTGGGTACTGGCAGCTGTCTGCCAGTACCCAGTTTGGCCCCAAAAAGTATTTTTATTTTATTTAAAAAACTATTTCTGTAGTGTAGCAGCCCCCCACAATACCCCCACCCCCACCCCCTCCCAGATCCTTTAAAAAATTTTTTAAAAAAATTCTCTTTTTTTCCCCTTTCTGCCCTCATTCATTGGTGTCAGTGTGGCTAATGGGTGCACGTGCACGCGCGCGCACGTGCACACTCACACCCGGCACTATCGCTACCACACCCGGCACTATCGCTACCGGTGCAGAGAGGGCCACAGAGTGGCTCTCTCTGCATCGGAGGCTTGTAAAGTGGTATTGCAGGATGCCTCCATATCGAGGCATCACTGCAATACCCTCAGAGCTGCTGGAAGCATTTGTGATCGCTTCCAGCACTCTGTTTGACAACTGACGTACCAGGTACGTCCATTGTCATTAACTGCTTGTTAATGCATGACGTACCTGGTACGTCAGTTGTCATTAAGGGGTTAAAGGGACACTAAACCCAAATTTTTTCTTTTGTGATTCAGACAGAGCATGCAATTTTAAGCAACTTTCTAATTTACTCCTATTATCAAATTTTCTTCATTCTTTTGGTATCTTTATTTGAAATGCAAGAATGTAAGTTTAGATGCCGGCCCATTTTTGTTGAATAACCTGAGATATTCTTGCTGATCGGTGGATAAATTCATCTACCAATAAAAAAGTGCTGTCCATAGTGCTGAACCAAAAAGGAAGCTTAGATGCCTTCTTTTTCAAATAAAGATAGCAAGTGAACGAAGAAAAATTGATAATAGGAGTAAATTAGAAAGTTTCTTAAAATTGCATGCTCTATCTGAATCACAAAAGAAAAAATTTGGGTTCACTGTTCCTTTAAGGTAATGTGAGAAGCCAACCACACAAACTCTAGCTTTTAAATGTGGGGTGAGGATAATACCATGTACTTTACACTAAATCAGGACATGTGTTAGCCAAGGTACTGAATGGTAAATGAACGGGGTGAACAGAATAAAGGTGACATCCACCAGCATCACGAGTCTTCAATTGGCACTGAGGAATAGGGTATTAAGTAGGCTATACAAGTTTAAGACATAATATAAGTAGGTAAATGCAAGGGTATTTAATTAAACCGTTGAATATCTCCCCTCTGGATAATAGAGTACTCTGTCTGCCGGATGTGGGCCCCCCCACCCAGGAACAGAAATATCATACCACTAACACATTTTACCAGGGGAGAGGAGAATATGAGAAACTGGATCCTGCTATAGCTTAGATTTAAATATGTGCATATGACACCCTATCCTAGATGATTAAAATTGTAAAATGGGAACACCCTCTGTCTATATGATAGAAATATAAATACAGTATAAAGTTAAAGGGACACTGAACCCAATTTTTTTCTTTTGTAATTCAAATAGAGCATGCAATTTTAATTAACTTTGTAATTTACTCCTATTATCAATTTTTCTTCGTTCGCTTGCTATCTTTATTTAAAAAGAAGGCATCTAAGCGTTTTTTTGTTTCAGAACCTCTGGACAGCACTTTTTTATTGGTGTATGAATTTATCCACCAACCAGCAAGAACAACCCAGGTTGTTCACCAAATATGGGCCGGCATGTAAACTTACATTCTTGCATTTCAAATAAAGATACCAAGAGAATGAAGAAAAATTGATAATAGAAGTAAAATAGAAAGTTGCTTTAAATTGCATGCTATATCTGAATCATGAAAGAAAAAATGTGGGTTCAGTGTCCCTTTAAGCTCAAATTGTAACCAAGAACCTTATAGCTGTGATAAATAAGCATAAGATTAACAAGCTTAACTATATTAAGATAGACCAGCCTAACTAACATAAGATGAAGAGTTGTGGCGTTAACTGCCAATGACATCCACACGATTAGCCTGCTGCTAAGCAATTAAAAAAGGGGAAGTGCAGTCCAGTGGTAAGTTTAAGGGATTGCTACTTGAGGCGCTTTAAGGAAATCAAGAATTATCTTGCTTTAACCCCTTGAGTGCTAACGATGGCTCTGAGCCGTCGCAGAGTTTCTCACTCAGGTGCTAACGACGGCTCAGAGCCGTCGCTAGCACTGTCCCACCTTGAGGGAGATCTGGGGGCTCCCACCCGCTCCTACCCCGGCGATTGTGTCTGTAGAGTGACAGGCATCACCGGGGCTTCCGTTTTGCTTGGTGAGTCACGCGTAATGACGTGATGACGTCACCACGCAACTTTATGTATAAAAGACAATGGACAAAATAGGGAAAGGGGGCATGCTGCTTAGAAGCCTGTATCTCAGGCATCTAAGCAGCTACAGACCCCCAAGACCCACCATTGGAAAGGTATTCGCCTAACCTTTCAAATGGTATAAGTCTTGGGGATTTGAAAAGAAAAGAAAAAAGTAAAAAAATAAATAAATTAAAAATGTAAAATTAAAAAAAACCCTCAAATGTGCTTAGCACCCAGGTGGGAAAGTGCTTAGCACTCAAAGGGTTAAAGGGACACTGAGCCTAAATATTTTCTTTTGTGATTCAGAGAGAGCATGACTTTTTAAGCATCTTTCTAATTTACTCCTATTATCAAATTTTTTTCATTCTCTTGGTATCTTTATTTGAAATGCAAGAATGTAAGTTTAGATGCCGGCCCATTTTTGGTGAACAAAATGGGTTGTTCTTGCTGATTGGTGGATAAATTCACCCACCAATAAAAAAGTGCTGTCCAGAGTTCTGAACCCAAAATAAAAGGTCTCAGCGCCCATATCCCATATTTAGTGCACTGAAGTGTATCTGCCTGTGGCGTTGCTCCCAAGTTTTTATACAGCATATCCAATTGCAAGTCATGCAGCTCGGCCCCTATTTCCAACTTCTTACTGGTATCCAGAATATTGATCTTCCTGACCACAAGTGTGTCGCAATATAATATAGTATGCACCGGTCTTGGTATTAAAGATGGCGGCTGCTGGGGCTCTGTTGCACCTTCTGTGTTGTCACACTCCTTTTCACAAGCAGTTAGGGCAATTGAAGAGGCAGCATGAGTAGTGAGAGAATTGAAAGCCTCATCCACCGCATCCAAGAGAATTTTGTTGTGGTGTTCTAGCAAGTCAATTATCTGACTCAAAATGAGCGCGGCCATATTTTTCATACCCTCACTTTAGGCCAATGAAAGCTGGAGAGCATGGGTTGTAAGAATTAGAGCACTGAGCATTACAAAGATCCTTGAAAGGAATAAAAAGCTAATTCTCTATGCGCACCTCCAAAATAAGGTCAAAAGTGGGGAAAGCAGGTATTAAAGCCTTTAAAATTATTGTATATATCAGGAGCTTTTGAAATGTGCGTCTTGTCTCGATGATAGTTGGGTCCTCCCCCCCGTTCACTGGAATGTCCCTTTAAAGCAACTCACTGCTTATGTACTAATTCTATTTGTTATGGTCTAAAATGAGAACAATTAAGTTTACTGGACCTGTCGACACCCGTTACTTGATGGTGTTGCAACTTAGTGGTTATCGCAGCTGCTTTTGGAGAGGAAGGTAGAGGCTTTGAAACAAGCTATGGGTGCGTGGGCCTTTTAGTAACATCATTTTTAGCTAATAATTCAAAAGTGTATTCTATTTTATTTGGTTCATTAATGCAACTCAATAAATCTGGCTGCAGTTACTAAGTTCTTATGTTGCATGTCCTTCTGGTAATATTTCACAACTAGCTGTCCAAAGATTTTTTTGGTGGTGGATATAGAATTCTATCAGCTAATCGGAATTAAGGTAGAAAAAATCCTATTGGCTGATGCAATCAGCCAATGGGATTGAGCTGACATTCTATTGGCTGTTCCAATCAGCCAATAGAATGCAAGCTCAATCCTACTGGCTGATTGGATCAGCCAATAGGATTGAAGTTCAATCCTATTGGCTGATTGCATCAGCCAATAGGATTTCTTCAACCTTAATTCCGATTGGCTGAAAAAATTCTATCAGCCAATCGGAATCTAAGGGACACCATCTTGGATGACGTCACTTAAAGTGATATTCATTCTGAAGAAGAAGAAGACAACGTTTGAAGAGGATGCTCCATTCCGGATGTCTTGAAGATGGAGTCACTCCACGTTGGAAGGATGAAGATAGAAGATGCCGTCTGGATGAAGACTTCTGCCCGTCTGGAGGACAACTTCTACCCGTCTGGAGGACCACTTCTGCCGGCTTCCTTGAGGACATCTTGCCGCTTGGATGAAGACTTCTCCCGGTAAGCGAATCTTCGGGGGTTAGTGTTAGGATTTTTTTAAGGGTGTATTGGGTGGGTTTATTTTTTTAGGTTAGGGCTTTGGGCCTGCAATAGAGCTAAATGCCCTTTTAAATGCAATGCCCATCCAAATGCCCTTTTCATGGCAATGGGGAGCTTAGGTTTTTTTAGTTAGGCTTTTATTTAGGGGGGTTGGTTGTGTGGGTGGTGGGTTTTACTGTTGGGGGGGTTGTTTGTATTTTTTTTTTTAAAGGTAAAAGAGCTGATTTATTTGGGGCAATGCCCCGCAAAAGGCCCTTTTAAGGGCTATTGATAGTTTAGTTTAGCCTAGGGGTTTTTTTTATTTTGGGGGGGGGCTTTTTTTATTTTGATAGGGCTATTAGATTAGGTGTAATTAGTTTAAAGATCTTGTAATTTGTTTTTTATTTTCTGTAATTTAGTGGGGGGGGGTTGTGATTTAGCTAATTTAATTTAATTTATTTAATTGTATTTAATGTAGGTAATTTATTTAATTAAAGTATAGTGTTAAGTGTTATTGTAACATAGGTTAGGTTTTATTTTACAGGTCAATTTGTATTTATTTTAGCTAGGTAGTTATTAAATAGTTAATAACTATTAAGTAACTATTCTACCTAGTTAAAATAAATACAAACTTGCCTGTGAAATAAAAATAAACCCTAAGCTAGATACAATGTAACTATTAGTTATATTGTAGCTAGCTTAGGGTTTATTTTATAGGTAAGTATTTAGTTTTAAATAGGAATAATTTAGTTAATGATAGGAATTTTATTTAGATTTATTTAAATTATATTTAAGTTAGGGGGTGTTAGGGTTAAGATTATACTTACATTTAAAGGGTTAATACATTTAGAATAGTGACGGCGACGTTGGGGACGGCAGATTTGGGGTTAATAAATGTAGGTAGGTGGCGGCGATGTTGGGGGCAGCAGATTAGGGAAAAATAAATATAATGTAGGTTGCAGCGATGTCCGGAGCGGAAAATTAGGGGTTAATAAGTATAATGTAGGTGGCGGCGATGTTAGGGGCAGCAGATTAGGGGTTAATAATATTTAACTAGTGTTTGCGAGGCGGGAGTGCGGCAGTTTAGGTGTTAATATGTTTATTCTAGTGGCGGTGATGTCCGTAGAGGCAGATTAGGGGTTAAAATTTTTATTATAGTGTTTGCTATGCGGGAGGGCCTCGGTTTAGGGGTTAATCGGTAGTTTATGGGTGTTAGTGTACTTTTTAGCACTTTAGTTATGAGTTTTATGCTACGGCGTTGTAGTGTAAAACTCATAACTACTGACTTTAGAATGCGTTAGGAATCTTGGAGGTAGAGGGTGTACCGCTCACTTTTTGGCCTCCCAGGACAAACTCGTAATACCGGCGCTATAGAAGTCCCATAGAAAAAAGGGTTTACGAAGTTTACGTAAGTCGGTTTGCGGTAAGGCCAAAAAAGTGTGTGGTGCCCCTAAACCTGCAAGACTTGTAATAGCAGCGGTAGTGAAAAAGCAGCGTTAGGACCTGTTAATGCTGCTTTTTCATCTTACCGTAAAAATCTCGTAATCTAGCCGTAAATTATCTTTCTTTACTTCTTTGCATGTGTACATTGTTTCTTGGATTAGAAGAATAATAGGAGTTTGACCTGTCATCTTTTAGAATAGCAAGACTTTTTGCTACTCATATACTGTTTCTTGCATTGCTGGTGTAAAACCAGCAAAATAATTGCTACTGACCCTGCAAGCATTTGCTCTGCGGGGGTTGCTGTGGCTCAGTAGTTAGGTCAACTGCCTCACAAACCAAAGGTTGTGAGTTTCAGCCCGGCTATGGCTTCCAATTTCTTACGTTGCATGTCCTTCTGGTCATATTTTATAACTAGCTGTCCAAAACTTTTTTTGGTTTGTTTTGTTTGTTTCTTTTGTTTTTTCAAACATTATGAGCAAGTTATCGCTTTACTGCTTACATGCCTGATAATCAAAAACTAACCAGCATGGAGCAAAATCATGCCAATGGTCTAACATCAGACAAGTTAGGGAAAAGATGTAAGCTTTGCATTCATGCAAGCAGTAGCCGAGTCGTTGAATCCAGCTGTGGCATCAAATTTTTCATGTTCTTGTATCTGTCTAGTGAAACAGCAATACAGAAATGCACCTAGTATTGCAAACTTCCCCTTGTCTGGGCTTGAGGGAAAAGTGACCCCCTCATTTGAAATGACAGACTTTTGTCTTTGAAATGAGGAGTCACTTATCCCTCTAGGATGCAGCTGACCACTGTTAAAAACACTACAGAGGAAGCTCTGTTTACAAACACTATGAGTTTGAGATCCCTCATGTAAAAGGAAGAATTCCCCTCTTTGAAATGAGGGGTAATTACCCGCCTCAAATTTTCCCTGTAACCATGCTGATCACTTGCCCCACGTACCCCTCTTTTTATGTGAGGTCTTATACACCTGTCATTAGTAGGTGATTGGCATTAAAGGGACATTCCAGTCAAAATATAAATGCACATAGATTTATTACATATTTGAATAGAAACATATTTGCAATATAGATGTATTGGCAAAACTGCTTCTAGTAAGAGTTATCACTGTTTTAGTGTTTACATTTTTGTCTGCATGTGCATGTGAAACATAGCTATATATTTTCACTGCACCCACATTTTAAATACTGCAGCTGCTCAGATCATCAGTAGGGCTTGTATCATGTCAGCAATTAACAAATTGAGTCATTACCAGATGGTACATACACCATAGGTTCTCCGAACAAGTATTGTGTTTAAAATGCTGGTGCACGGAGCATACTTAAATACACCTTTGAAAGAGCTATAGCTTTTATTAAAAGCATTTTTGCTAACGCATGTATATTACAAACTTGCTTATGTTCAATACAGAAATGCACCCATGTGGTTTTCAATTTTGGCTGGAATATCCCTTTAACGTAATCGCCAAGCTAATATCACTACTGTATGTAGGGCAGTGGCTCCAAAACAGCCTTTCTCCCCTAAAGACAGCATACAACAAAACATACACACAATAACCCCTTTACATGAAAGAGGGAGTTGCCTGTTTTCAAATGAGGGGTCTCAAACCCTTTTAGGGAGCAGATAATTGCCATAGAAATAGCACACTGGGCATTATAAACGGCACTACAAGTAACCCATCGTTTGAAAGGGGAGTGGCTGCTCTTTGAATGGAGAGGTCAGGTGGCTGGCTATCTGCTGATCACTGTGGCAACAGTGAACACCTCACAGAACCATTGGGGCGGGCTGGGGTATCCCTTATGTGACAACCCACAAGAAATAGACAAATGTGTGACCCCTTATTTAAATTCAGAAATCCTCAACTTTCAAACAAATGTACCTAATATTTGTAAGGTAAGCCGAAGGGATGTGAGACTGTGTGCAACATGGCTGACTGGGAAGAAATAGCTCAGATAACCCACAAACAGACTCTTTCTTTTGCATTGATTCAAAAAGATATGATTTATTTACTGCAATGATGCTCTGCAGCACAATGGGATAGAAACTCTTGGCCTCAAAAGCAGGGAGGGGACCTAAATCAAAGGAAAGTTTGCTCATTTTTTAGCAGGCGATAATAAGCAGTTCTGAAAAGGGCCTAGTATATGCACTAGGGCTGCACAATTAATCGCATATGCAATTTAAAACCATGATGAAGTGCTTTTTGTAAGCAGGAAACGCGTCGGAGAACAGCTCCTGTGTGCTAGGGTGTATTCACTGTAATGTGTGCTTGGACATTTTTACTCGAAGAAATAAAGTCTTGGAATTTTATTACAACTCTACTGGTGCTGCCTATTAATCCTTCTAATCTTTGGGAATTCCTTGTATCGGACATATATCCAGAGCTACTTCTACAAAGCTCGCGTAGTATAGAACCCGGAACATGTTCCCTCCCCTGCACCAGCATGAGTTTTCTGCATTGAAAGGTGAGCCTATTTTCATATATGCACAGACCAGTTATATAGTTTGCTATATTTTTTTTGCTGTCTTTCTTCACAGGTTTTCATATTCACTCTATATTTTTTCTAATTTGGATAAGGGACGCAAACCTCATAGAATATTTGGAATCACCAGACTTTTTACTCATCTGAACATATCCAAGAGAGATTTTTATTTCTTCATCTAAGGACACTTTTTAAGGACATTTTTTAAAGGACATCACTTTTGGATATATATTTTTACTGTATTTAGCACACGGATTGGCCAATCCTCTACACTTGATATACTTATACTAATATATTAGGATATCCTCTAGCACATTGTATATATATTTTTTCTTCACACTTATGTATTTTTTAAAGAGACATCTCTATTAGTTTTTTAACCTAAAAAACAATATCTGTTCACCTCTTTTTATAGTTGTAACATTGTTTTCTCTTATAGAGATATAAGAGTCTGTTTTAACACGCTTTAAAACGATCTCTAAAGTATCAGTTACATCGCTACAGTTTCACTATTTAACATTCACTATTTAATATTTACTACCAGTCAGAGATCACTTTACACACACCTGACTCAGATCACCACTGCTCTGCTCTCCCCAAACAGTCATAGAACTTTGAGACAACAATTGTAAGCCTCAAGCCTAATACATTGGTTTTTATATATATTTTTATATTTTGTGGTCTATATAAGGATTGCGCAATACCTTTTTAACTAGTTGATATATTGATATTTACAATATTCTAGATATATTTGTATCACTTTGAGACGTATAATACATACAACTTTTTATTCTGGAATATAACATGTATTAATATATATGTTAGACTTATTTTCGAGCTATATAGGACATAAAGTTTCCTTCTGCCTTTACTGTATCTTGCCAGTACAATCTGTATCTTTGTTTTCTATGATTTTTTAATTCTTTGTAGTAAACATATAAAAAAATGTAATGGTGTATAGCATTCTGCGACACATATCTTTATTTTCACACTTTACTCTTTGAACCAAACTGCTACTTAGTAGCCCATATATGCATATTACATTACCAACTATTACTTATTCTATGGCATAGATTTGTCAAATATTTGGCATTCAGTATAATAACTATCCCATGCAGCATCTGTTTTATTATATAAATGTTGAAATTGTTCACCATATAGCTTAACATTGTAACGTACTACAGCCTCCTGTGAAGCACTCCTTCACACACACTTTGTTTCCAAAATGTATAACTCACTCACTTGTACAGCTGTTAAATCCCCCCCCCCCCCGGCACCAATTGTTATTGAAAGAGTACATAGACTGGGGAAATTGTTCAATAATACAAATGGCCCCACTAAACCTAGACCTATTCACAGATAAAGAAATGTTTTACTGTATTTTCGCAAAAATCAACCAGTTGTTCTCAATAAAGCTAGAATTTTATTGTTTCAGAATTTTTCCGCTGAAACTTCATTAAAAATGCGAGAGCTATCCCCAGTCTGTGGGGATATGATCAAAGCGGGACTTAGAGCTACAATTTTATACCCTGCTAAACTAAGAGTAGAGATAAAAGGACAAAACCATTTTTTTGATTCAGCATTAGAGGCGAAGAAATTACAGGAAGATAAACTATTAGTAGAAAAATAAA
Source organism: Bombina bombina (assembly GCF_027579735.1). Lineage (NCBI taxonomy): Eukaryota > Metazoa > Chordata > Amphibia > Anura > Bombinatoridae > Bombina > Bombina bombina. The sequence goes on from NC_069504.1 coordinate 802,105,811, forward strand.
TGTTTCTCTCTGTCTTTTTGGGATGTATATAACAGGTATTTTCCCAATATGGGTTTTTTAGAATGTAGGTATAAATCAGATGATCCTGTACCCTCCTCTAAGTCTAATCTCTCCTCATTCCCCCCCCCGCCTTTTTTTTTTTTTTTTTTTTTTCCTTCTCTCTCCCCAACATTTTCAAGTCGACTATAGACAATATATATGAGTAATGGCTAAGTCAGGTAATACTACCTATGTTAGGTAATATTACCCTTACATCATGGAACGTCGGCAGTATTACTTCCCCAATAAAGCGTAAAATAATAATTTCACATCTTCAAAAGTTAAAAACCAACATTGCTTTCCTACAGGAAACACATCTAAATATGACTGAAGCTGCCAAGAACATCCTGGGTTGGGGAAATTCGAGCAACTCCAAGTCTAAACAGGAAAAGACGGCTTGCAATTCTATTTGGGAAATTACTAGACCCAGAAAGCAGATTTCTAATTTTAAAAGTAAAAATAGCAAACTCTATTTACACATTCTGCAATTTATATGGCCCAAATAATTTCAACGCTAATTTCTGGGCCTCTCTCCAGTCAACCATATTGCAATTTATGGAAGGCTGTCTTATACTTGCCGGTGACTTTAATATGTCCCCTCAACATCCCCTTGACAGACTTAGAACCAAGGTAAAGCAAATTAAGACTAGAAGAGATGCCTTAGAATCTAAAATGTTTAAAACTATTTTTTTAAAACTTAGCAGTAAGGGATGTATGGAGGTTGCAACATCTTGAGACAAGAGACTTTACGTGTCAGTCGAAAACTTTTAAATCCCTTTCCAGAATCGACATGTTCTTGATTAATGAGAAAGCATGGAGGTTAGGGGCAACGACAAAGATAACACCAATATCCATATCAGACCATGCCCCGATCATATTAAAAATACCAATGTATAAACCACAAATTACACCCCTATGCTTTTATTTCCCAAAATTCTTATCTAAAAACCTTAAATTTAAGAACTGGCTTAATATGAAAACCAAGGAATATATGTATTTTAACCAAGAATCATTGGATAAACCATCAATTTTCTGGGAGGCAGCTAAAGCCGTTCTTAGCGGGAGATCACGGCTTATGTAGTAAGCTTAAAAAAAAAAGAACAGAACCAGAGAAAGAGACGTTACGGAAGCAGTGATCAACTCCTACAACCGTTATCTTTTAAATACTGAAGAAAACTGGCTTAGATATATAAAAGCCAAGAAATTGAGAGATACCTTTTTGTTAAACAACATGCCTCATGTGGATTTAAAACTTCAGTTGAAGTTTTTTAGGTATGGGAATAAGGCGGGAAGTTACTAGCTAATTTAGTCAGAAATCGGAAGAAAACCTCCATGATTGATCTAATTAAAGATAAGGATGAGGAATGTAAAACTTCAGAAGAAATCTTTATGCTCTTAAAGCATCGGATAAGTTAAATAGTGAGGAAGGATCTCAATACCGACTCTGAATGATCAAGCAGTAGCTAGAATTAATGCTCCTATTACTGCTCTTGAGGTCACCCGATGTATTCAGGCATTACAGAGAGATAAAGCACCTGGCCCGGATGCTTTACCAAACGAATATTATAAGATCCTTGCCCCTAAGATTGCTATACATCTAGTTTATTTATTTAACTACTGTATTTTTATATAGAAAATAACCAAATCCCTAGATCTTTTGCAGCTTCTTTTACAACATTAATTCCTAAACAAGGGAAAGATCCATCTAAAAAGTCATATAGGCCGATAGCACTTCTCAAAACGGATTACAAAATATTTACGTCTATTCTGGCTGAGAGATTACAGAAGGAATTAAAAGGAATTATACATATGGATCAGACAGGCTTCCTAAAGAAGTGAAATTCCTCAGCTAAAATTAGAGAGCTTTTTCTGACTATAGACTATAGACTATTTCAGAAACACAGAGGAAGGTAAGAATTCAATGTATTCGGATGTCATTACAATAGATGCCGAGAAGACTTTTGATTCCGTACACTATGATCATGTCACGCCGCGCCATTGCTAGGGACGCGGCGTCTTCCCCATGCTCGTTGCCTAGGGCTGTGTCGGCTCTGGATGCATGCGTCGCTGACGTCATCACCGCACGCTCCTGATGCTGGCCAGTCCTGTGGCGCCAATCCTCTGCCTATTTAAACAGGCAGCAGACGATCAGTCACTGCCCAAGTATAGATACTACTTCTTGTGCTCCTGGGAGTGACAGATCATCTGCTGAACTGATATTTTTTTGCTGAAACCTTGCCTGTCTTACTACGCTACCTCTCCTGCATGATGCTGATGATTTAGTTTCTGCTTTTTCTGCTGTGTTTGGGGCTTCTGGTCGTACCTCTGCTGCAGAATATTCCTTCCTGGATCTTCGCCAGGGAAACAGAACCATGGCTTTGTTTGCCGTTGAGTTTCGCACCTTGGCACTTGAAACTACTTCAGATGGCAGTGCTCTCAAGGCGGCCTTTAGGAGGGGTCTGCATGAACGCATCAAAGATGAACTCACTTATCGTGATATCCTTTCTTCTTTGGATGTCTTTATTGCACTTTGTATCAACCTGGACTCCTGCTTTCAGGAGAGACAAGCTGAGAGAGACCAAACTAGGAGGGTCCTCCCTTTCCGTCCCCCAAGTAGACTGTCGTCCGTTGTCACTATCACCCATGAGAGTCTGCGGAAGCACGTCCCTTGGGACAGATGATCCGGCGACAACCACCAAAGAAGAGAGTCTTTTGTCTCCTGATCTATCTGAGGAGACAAATTTGCATAATTTCCATTCCACTGCCTGAGAATGCTCAATTGTAGAGGTCTGAGATGAAAATGAGCAAACGGAATGATGTCCATAGCCGCCACCATCAATCCAATTACCTCCATGCACTGAGCTACTGATGGCCGAGGATTGGACTGAAGGGTTCAGCATGTATTCAGAATCTTTAACTTTCTGACTTCCGTCAAAAAGATTTTCATGGATACAGAGTCTATTAGAGTTCCCAGGAAAGGAACCATTGTCTGTGGAATTAATTAACTCTTTTCTAGATTCACCTTCCACCCGTGAGTCCTTAGAAAGGATAGGACAATGTCGGTATGAGACCTTGTCAGCTGATAAGACGACGCCTGCATCAGAATATCGTCCAGATAAGGTGCCACTGCAATGCCCCGTGGCCTGAGAACCGCCAGCAGAGACCCTAGAACCTTCGTGAAGATCCTGGGTGCTGTGGCCAACCCGAAGGGAAGAGCCATGAACTGAAAATGTTTGTCCAGGAAGGCAAACCTTAGGAACTGGTGATGATCCTTGTAGATAGGAATATGAAGATATGCATCCTTCAAGTCCACGATAGTCATATATTGACCCTCCTGGTTCAATGGTAGAATTGTTCGAATAGTCTCCATCTTGAAGGATGGGACTCTGAGAAACTTGTTTAGACTTTTTAGATCTAAAATAGGTCGAAAAGTGCCCTCCTTTTTGGGGACCACGAAAAGATTTGCGTAAAAGCCCTGCCCCTGTTCCAGTATTGGAACGGGACAAAGTACTCCCATAGTAGAGAGGTCTTTTACACAACTTAATGCCTCTCTTTTTATCTGGTCTACAGACAATCGTGAAAGAAGAAACCTCCCCCTTGGGAGAGAATTTTTGAATTCCAGTTGATACCCTTGGGACACAATCTCCAGTGTCCAGGGGTCCTGAACGTCTCTTATCCAAGCCTGGGTAAAGAAAGTTAGTCTGCCACCTACTAGATCCGGTCCCGGATCAGGGGCTGCCCCTTCATGCTGTCTTGGGAGCAGCAGCGGGCTTCTTGGGTTGTTTACCCTTGTTCCACACCTGGTTCGGTCTCCAGACAGACTTGGCTTGAGCAAAATTCCCTTCCTATTTAGCGGAAGGAGAGGGGACTCCTTTGAAATTCCAAAAGGAACGAAAATTATTCTGTTTACCCCTCAGTTTAGCTGCTTTATCCTGAGGTAGGAGATGACCCTTACCTCCCGTAATGTCAGAAATTATCTCTTTCAAGTCAGGCCCGAATAGGGTCTTTCCTTTGAAAGGAATAGCCAAAAGCTTTGACTTAGATGACACATCAGCAGACCAAGATTTTAACCATAACGCTCTACGCGCTAAATTGGCAAAACCAGCATTCTTAGCCGCCAATTTGGCAATCTGAAAGGCGGCGTCCGTAATAAAAGAATTAGCCAGCTTAAGAGCCTTAATTCCATCTAAAATTTCCTCTAAAGGAGTCTGTCTTAAGAGACTCTTCTAAGGCGTCAAACCAGAAGGCCACCACAGTTGTAACTGGTACAATGCAGGCCGTCGGTTGTAAAAGAAAACCCTGATAAATATTTTCAGAAGACCCTCCACTTTTTATCCATAGGATCTTTGAAAGCACAACTGTCCTCAATAGGAATAGTTGTACGCTTAGCCAGGGTAGATATAGCTCCCTCCACCTTAGGGACTGTCTGCCAAGAGTCCCGGACAGTGTCAGCTATGGGATACATTTTCTTAAAATTAGGAGGTGAGAACGGGATACCCGGTCTTTCCCATTCCCGCGTAATAATTTCCGAGATTCTCTTAGGAACCAGAAAAACAGAGTAAGCAGGCACCTCAAAGTATTTGTCCATCTTACACAATTTCTCTGGTGGTATCACAATAGTCACAGTCATCCAGAGTCGCTAAAACCTCCCGAAGTAACAGGCGGAGGTGTTCAAGCTTAAATCTGAAGGACATGACGTCCGAGTCCATCTGAGGTAACACACTTCCCGAGTCGGAAAGTTCCCCCTCAGACAGAAGTTCCCTAACCCCCAATTCAGATCCCTGTGAGGGTACAAAGAAAATAGCCATCAAAGCATCAGAAGTCGCAGGAATCAGAGTGGCTTCTGTCCTGCTGCGTTTGCCCTGCAACACTGGCAACTTAGATAAAACCTCTGTAAGGGTAGATGACATAACTGCAGCCATATCCTGCAGAGTATATGAAGTGGACGCGGTTGAAGAACATGGCGTCGCTTGGGTGGGCGTTAAAGGTTGTGACGCTTGGGGAGAAAGTAGCGGCATACCCTGATTCTCATCAGTCTGAGAAGCATCCTTAGACATACTTGCATTAAAGAAAATCTGTTCTTTACATTGTAAAGCCCTTTCAGTACATGAGGGACAAAAAGTAAGAGGGGGTTCCACATTGGCATCTAAACACATAGAACAGGTACTTTCCTGAAGTTCAGATATGTTAAACAGACTAGCAATAGTCGTTCTTTACTTGATATATTTAACTCTGAAGTCAAATCATATAGTCAAATATTTTAAGATTAAAAAAAAAAAAAAAAAAAAATCTACTGCGCCTTTAAATAATAAAAGCGCAACTATTTTTCTGCTAGCAGAATGACAATGTTTGCAGCGATAAACAGTGCCCTTATGTTCCCAAATTAACTTTTAATACTGCTCCGTTTGTACAGTTATACACATTTTTAGCACACTCCAGGCCCCTGCACCTTGCCACAGCCCTGCTGCGGCGCCTACCTGCCCCCAGACCACACTGATCCTCCGTGAGCAGCGCTCCCAAGTCTCTCTGTACCCCTATGTGTACAAACTGACTTAGGCCACACCGGAGCCCAGGACCTTGCTGCCGATCCGGATAATTAATGCGCGGCTGAGCGCGCAAAACTAGGCCCCGCCCACCGTGGGCGTAACTCGAGCCGTACTGAGACCCGCATGGGAAGAAGAAAACATGTCGGTTTCCCAACTTAACAACCAAAACGCCATGTGCCCCTCTTATACACACACTTCCAAGCCAGTTATGATATAATAACGACAGCCCTTAAGAAGCAAACAGCATCTCTCCAGCATCAGCCCACACAGTATAAGCGAAACACAATAGTCACTGCACAAACACACTGATAATCAAAAGAAAAGGGAATTCCAGGTACACCATTTCCATTTACATAGTGCATACTGATTACCCCTCCCCTGTTTAGGGAATAATGTCAGCCTGTTCTGATGTATCTAGTCTCCCCAGAAACAAATGACTGAACATATCTCAATGCTGCTTGTAGCATGACACGGTTCTCCACACTGAAGATGTTTCTTTACACTACCTTCAACTGCTCTGTGGGAACCAGCAGGATCTTAGATAATGTCTACTAAGATCATCATCAGGGCAGAAAATAAGATGTCACCACTCCTCTTGGGAAGTTATTGACTGACTATTTCTCCCTGAGAAAAAACATAATTTATGAAAGAACTTACCTGATAAATTCATTTCTTTCATATTAGCAAGAGTCCATGAGCTAGTGACGTATGGGATATACATTCCTACCAGGAGGGGCAAAGTTTCCCAAACCTTAAAATGCCTATAAATACACCCCTCACCACACCCACAATTCAGTTTAACGAATAGCCAAGAAGTGGGGTGATAAGAAAAAAGTGCGAAAGCATATAAAATAAGGAATTGGAATAATTGTGCTTTATACAAAAAAATCATAACCACCACAAAAAAGGGCGGGCCTCATGGACTCTTGCTAATATGAAAGAAATGAATTTATCAGGTAAGTTCTTACATAAATTATGTTTTCTTTCATGTAATTAGCAAGAGTCCATGAGCTAGTGACGTATGGGATAATGACTACCCAAGATGTGGATCTTTCCACACAAGAGTCACTAGAGAGGGAGGGATAAAATAAAGACAGCCAATTCCTGCTGAAAATAATCCACACCCAGAATAAAGTTTAATGAAAAACATAAGCAGAAGATTCAAACTGAAACCGCTGCCTGAAGTACTTTTCTACCAAAAACTGCTTCAGAAGAAGAAAATACATCAAAATGGTAGAATTTGGTAAAAGTATGCAAAGAGGACCAAGTTGCCGCTTTGCAAATCTGATCAACCGAAGCTTCATTCCTAAACGCCCAGGAAGTAGAAACTGACCTAGTAGAATGAGCTGTAATCCTCTGAGGCGGAGTTTTACCCGTCTCAACATAGGCAAGATGAATTAAAGATTTCAACCAAGATGCCAAAGAAATGGCAGAAGTTTTCTGGCCTTTCTAGAACCGGAAAAGATAACAAATAAACTAGAAGTCTTTCAGAAAGACTTAGTAGCTTCAACATAATATTTCAAAGCTCTAACAATATCCAAAGAATGCAACGATTTCTCCTTAGAATTCTTAGGATTAGGACATAATGAAGGAACCACAATGTCTCTACTAATGTTGTTGGAATTCACAACTTAGGTAAAAATTCAAAAGAAGTTCGCAACACCGCCTTATCCTGATGAAAAATCAGAAAAGGAGACTCACAAGAAAGAGCAGATAATTCAGAAACTCTTCTGGCAGAAGAGATGGCCAAAAGGAACAAAACTTTCCAAGAAAGTAATTTAATGTCCAATGAATGCATAGGTTCAAATGGAGGAGCTTGAAGAGCCCCCAGAACCAAATTCAAACTCCAAGGAGGAGAAATTGACTTAATGACAGGCTTTATACGAACCAAAGCTTGTACAAAACAATGAATATCAGGAAGAATAGCAATCTTTCTGTGAAAAAGAACAGAAAGAGCAGAGATTTGTCCTTTCAAGGAACTTGCGGACAAACCCTTATCTAAACCATCCTGAAGAAACTGTAATATTCTCTGTATTCTAAAAGAATGCCAAGAAAAATGATGAGAAAGACACCAAGAAATATAAGTCTTCCAGACTCTATAATATATCTCTCTGGATACAGATTTACGAGCCTGAAACATAGTATTAATCACAGAGTCAGAGAAACCTCTTTGACCAAGAATCAAGCGTTCAATCTCCATACCTTTAAATTTAAGGATTTCAGATCCTGATGGAAAAAAGGACCTTGAGACAGAAGGTCTGGTCTTAACGGAAGAGTCCACGGTTGGCAAGAGGCCATCCGGACAAGATCCGCATACCAAAACCTGTGAGGCCATGCCGGAGCTACCAGCAGAACAAACGAGCATTCCTTCAGAATCTTGGAGATTACTCTTGGAAGAAGAACTAGAGGCGGAAAGATATAGGCAGGATGATACTTCCAAGGAAGTGATAATGCATCCACTGCCTCCGCCTGAGGATCCCGGGATCTGGACAGATACCTGGGAAGTTTCTTGTTTAGATGAGAAGCCATCAGATCTATTTCTGGAAGTTCCCACATTTGAATAATCTGAAGAAATACCTCTGGGTGAAGAGACCATTCGCCCGGATGCAACGTTTGGCGACTGAGATAATCCGCTTTCCAATTGTCCATACCTGGGATATGAACCGCAGAGATTAGACAGGAGCTGGATTCCGCCCAAACCAAAATTCGAGATACTTCTTTCATAGCCAGAGGACTGTGAGTCCCTCCTTGATGATTGATGTATGCCACAGTTGTGACATTGTCTATCTGAAAACAAATGAACAACTCTCTCTTCAGAAGAGGCCAAGACTGAAGAGCTCTGAAAATTGCACGGAGTTCCAAAATATTGATCGGAAATCTCACCTCCTGGGATTCCCAAATCCCTTGTGCCGTCAGATACCCCCACACAGCTCCCCAACCTGTAAGACTTGCATCTGTTGAGATTATAGTCCAGGTCGGAAGAACAAGAAGCCCCCTGAACTAAACGATGGTGATCTGTCCACCATGTCAGAGAGTGTCGTAAAATCGGTTTAAAGATATTAATTGAGATATCTTTGAGTAATCCCTGCACCATTGGTTCAGCATACAGAGCTGAAGAGGTCGCATGTGAAAACGAGCAAAGGAGATCGCATCTGATGCGGCAGTCCTAAGACCCAACATTTCCATGCATAAGGCTACCAAAGGGAATGATTGTGACTGAAGGTTTTGACAAGCTGATATCAATGTTAAACTTCTCTTGTCTGACAAGGACAGAGTCATAGACACTGAATCTATCTAGAAACCTAAAAAGGTTACCCTTGTCTGAGGAATCAATGAATTGATTGGTAAATTGATCCTCTAACCATGAACTTGAAGAAACAACACAAGTCGATTCGTATGAGATTCTTCGAAAATGAGAAGACTGAGCAAGTACCAAGATATCGTCCAAATAAGGAAATACCAAAACCCTGTTCTCTGATTACAGAAAGAAGGGCACCGAGAACCTTTGAAAAAAATTCTTGGAACTGAGGCTAGGCCAAACGGTAGAGCCAAAAAACTGGTAATGCTTGTCTAAAAAGAGAATCTCAGACACTAAAAGTGATCTGGATGAATCGGAATATGCAGATACACATCCTGTAAATCTATTGTAGACATATAATGCCCTTGCTAAACAAAAGGCAGGATAGTCCTACAGTAACCATCTTGAATGTTGGTATCCTAACATAACGATTCAATAATGATAGATCCGGAACTGGTCTGAAGGAATTGACCTTCTTTGGTACAATGAAGAGATAAAATAAAACCCCAGCCCCTGTTCCAGAACTGGAACTGGCATAAATACTCCAGCCAACTCTAGATCTGAAACACATTTCAGAAATGCTGAGCCTTCGGGAAAGAAAAAAATCTCTTAGCAGGAGGCCTTAACTTGAAGCCAATTCTGTACCTTTCTGAAACAATGTTCTGAAACCAGAGATTGAGAACGGAATTGATCCAAATTTCTTTGAAGAAAACGTAATCTGCCCCATACCAGCTGAGCTGGAATAAGGGCCGCACCTTCATAGGTACTTAGGAGCTGGCTATAGGTTTCTATAAGGTTTGGATATATTCCAAACTGGAAATAGTTTCCAAACCGATACCGCTCCTGAGGATGAAGGATCAGGCTTTTGTTCCTTGTTGTGAGGAAAGGAACGAAAATGATTATTTACCCTGGAAAGAAAGGGAAAGCAAAGTTGACTTAGAAGACATATCAGCATTCCAAGTTTAATCCATAAAGCTTTTCTAGCTAAAATAGCTAGAGACATATACCTGACATCAACTCTAATGATATCAAAAGATGGTATCACCAATAAAATTATTAGCATGTTATAGAATAATAATAATGCTATAAAATTATGATCTGTTACTTGTTGCGCTAAAGCTTCTAACCAAAAAGTTGAAGCTGCAGCAACATCCACTAAAAATATAGCAGGTCTAAGAAGATTACCTGAACATAAGTAAGCTTTTCTTAGAAAGGATTCAATTTTCCTATCTAAAGGATCCTTAAATGAAGTACTATCTGCCGTAGGAATAGTAGTACATTAGCAGGAGTAGAGACAGCCCCATAACCTTAGGGATTTTTGTCCCAAAAAACTCTAATCTGTCAGATGGCACAGGATATAATTGCTTAAACGTCTAGAAGGAGTAAATAAATTACCCAAATTATTCCATTCCCTGGAAATAACTTCAGAAATAGCATCAGGGAGATAAAACACTTCTGGAATAACTACAGGAGATTTAAAAACCTTATTTAAACGTTTACATTTAGTATCAAGAGGACCAGAATCCTCTATTTCTAATGCAAATAATACTTCTTAAGTAAAGAACGAATAAATTCCATCTTGAACAAATACAAAGATTTATCAGCATCAACCTCTGAGACAGAAACCTCTGAACCAGAAGAACCATTATCAGTATCAGAATGATGATGTTCATTTAAAAATTTATCTGAAAAAAGAGAAGTTTTAAAAGACTTATGTATACTAGAAGGAGAAATAACAGACATAGCCTTCTTAATGGATTTAAAAAATAAAATCTCTTATGTTATCAGGAACACTCTGAAAATTAGATGTTGACGGAACAGCAACAGGTAATGTAACAGTACTAAAGGAAATTTTATCTGCATTAATAAGTTTGACATGACATGCAATACAAACAACAGCTGGAGAAACAGATACCAAAAGTTTATAGCAGATACACTTAGCTTGGTAGCTCCAGCACTGGGCAGTGATTTTCCTGAAGTATCTTCTACATCTTGCAATATGTAAAAGAAAAAAACAACATATAAAGCAAAATTGATCAAATTCCTTAAATGACAGTTTCAGGAATGGGAAAAAAATGCCAGTGAACAAGCTTCTAGCAACCAGAAGCAATAAATAATGTGACTTAAATAATGTGGAGACAAAAGTGACGCCCATATTTTTTAGCGCCAAAAAAGACGCCCACATTATTTGGCGCCTAAAAGCTTTTGGCGCCAAAAATGACGCCACATCCGGAACGCCGACATTTTTGACGCAAAAAAAACGTCAAAAAATGACGCAACTTCCGGCGACACGTATGACGCCGGAAACAGAAAAAAAATTTTGCGCCAAAAAAGTCCGCGCCAAGAATGACGCAATAAAATGAAGCATTTTCTGCCCCCGCGAGCCTAACAGCCCACAGGGAAAAAGTCAAATTTTTTAAGGTAAGAAAAAATGATTGAAACAAATGCATTTATCCCAAATATGAAACTGACTGTCTGAAAAATAAGGAATGTTGAACATTCTGAGTCAAGGCAAATAAATGTTTGAATACATATATTTAGAACTTTATAAACAAAGTGCCCAACCATAGCTTAGAGTGTCACAGAAAATAAGATTTACTTACCCCAGGACACTCATCTACATGTTTGTAGAAAGCCAAACCAGTACTGAAACGAGAATCAGCAGAGGTAATGGTATATATAAGAGTATATCGTCGATCTGAAAAGGGAGGTAAGAGATGAATCTCTACGACCGATAACAGAGAACCTATGAAATAGACCCCGTAGAAGGAGATCACTGCATTCAAATAGGCAATACTCTCCTCACATCCCTCTGACATTCACTGCACGCTGAGAGGAAAACCGGGCTCCAACTTGCTGCGGAGCGCATATCAACGTAGAATCTAGCACAAACTTACTTCACCACCTCCATCGGAGGCAAAGTTTGTAAAACTGAATTGTGGGTGTGGTGAGGGGTGTATTTATAGGCATTTTAAGGTTTGGGAAACTTTGCCCCTCCTGGTAGGAATGTATATCCCATACGTCACTAGCTCATGGACTCTTGCTAATTACATGAAAGAAATAGCACTCACTGGCACCATTTTAAAATAAAAAACTTGGGGGGCGGAGCCAGCGCTCAGCTGAGATGGCTGCACCAGAGTGAGCTACGTATCTCAATGGGGGCCAAGCTACATGAATCTGGGCACATTGGAGGAGAACACTGCAGTAAAGTGCCTATGAAGAGGTATTAATGTAAGCAGACACTCTGTAAGGCATTCCGGAACGGCTAAGGAGATGATGAGGGCTCTAAACATATCCCCTACGCGCCATAGCCAAGCCTAAGAGATCACACCTACGATTCATAAATCTCCAGCTGCAACCAGAAGGGGCTACTCCTGGGGCTATCATAAGCCTAAAACCAACCTCGGGAAAAGAGAGGATTCACCACTCGCTACTTTACAAGGTGAGAGTTTAATAGCGTAGCGATTACGCAGTAAAAATTAATAAATGGGAGCGAACGGCCGACCATGATGGCCGCATCAAACTAAAGCTCCGTTAACAGATCAGGTGTCAAAGCTTCTGAAAGACACTGACATAGCCTAAGATCTCAAGTTCGATCTGGGAACTACCATATAGAAGCTCCAAAATCAAAACGGATCACTTTCATTTCTGCCCAAGCACCCGGTGCAGTATTATGACCGCTCAGTGTATCAGAGGCCTATACTAATAAAGAACTAAGCATATTATATTGAATGCGGCCTCCCTGACATATGAACTCTTGCTACTAAGCTGAGCTGCTTGAAGCAGCGACAGGACAAGGTCGCATACTACCACCGATTGGGACTAAAGGAAGATGCCCTAGAAAAACGGATCCCATGATGTAACGACACTCACGCTATTTACAGGTCAGAGTGAGTACATTTTGAGCAACGCACTGCGCAAACATAAGGAAGCCACATACTTCAGCATATTCGCATTAAAACACAACATGTATATTGCCCAGAGAATATACGGGTAACTATCCCCTCTTATGGAACTCTATGAACCTCAGCAGATATATAAAAACGTTGAACTCGGGGGCCAAGCAGAGGCCTGCTATAAACTACGGACTTGCAGCAAAAGGGCCAGCCATGACTCGGTGTGGACTTAAAGGGACATTAAACCCAAAATGTTTCTTTCATGATTCAGACAGAGAATACAATTTTAAACAAAATTCCAATTTACTTCTATTATATAATTTGCTTCATTATTTAGATATCCTTTGTTAAAGAAATAGCAATGCACATGGGTGAGCCAATCACATGAGGCAAATATGTGCAGCCACCAATCAGAAGCTACTGAGCCTATCTAGATATGCTTTTCAGGAAGGAATATCAAGAGAATGAAGCAAATTAGATAACAGAAGTAAATCAGAAAGTTGTTTAAAATGATATTCTCTATCTGAATCATGAAAGAAAAAAATTGGGTTTAATGTCCCTTTAAAGATGCGAATGGCTATGATCTCATCTTATTTACATGGAATCACATCCTACAAGAGTGCCTTGAATTGATGGTGCCTCCTAACAGAAGGGGAACAGTTGTCTATGAACAGTTAACACACTGTTAACACAATAGTTTTTTGAATGTTTTAAAGTTATTGTTGTTAAAGTGTACTGCCTATGTCAGAAGGGTAGAAAGTTGAGCACTCATAGTCAGAGGAGATTTTTACAGTCTATTTTCTGTGTTGGGTGATGGGTTACCTCCATACTAACCAATATTGCAGTCATATGTATACAACTTTTCTTAGATAATATGCCTGTGCTACCACAAATTTTTTGCTGTCCCATCACTTTAAATGACCCAAATTAAAACCCAAATGGTAATTATAGTCACTGGAATACACAATTTTTACTAACTAAAGGTACCCCTACTTAGAAATGATTTCAGACAACTATTTGGGTTATCGTTCCAATAAATTGTTCGGCAATATGGTATTACTAATATATCCCTCATAAAGTCATGCTGTTCTCTATTATTTCCCTTCCCAACTTAGCCGAGCTCCTAGAGTGACCTATGGGTTTATTCAGCAGGCTTTCATTTTGATTGGCACTCAGGCTACCTGCAATTTATATTATATGTGTTATAATTCTGTGAAGCTTATTGGGTTGTGACCCATATCACTCTTGCATCGGATTAGGTGTAATTGGTCATACTTATACTGTAATATCTTCTCTATTCTTTCCTACTAAACCAAAGTTGATTTGCTAGAGCACTTATATTTATGATACTAGCGCTAAACAAAGTAATGTATAAAACCATACTAGCTGCAGTGCTAGGTACAGTGTGTGTTCGGTACTGATTGTGCTAAATACGGAGTATGTTAGGTACAGTAGGTACTTGGTATTGAGTGTGCTAAGTATAATGTGTGCTAGGTGCTGGTCACACTACTGTATGTGATAGATATTGTGAGTGCTGGGTACTATATGTGCTGGTAATGTGTGCTAGGCACAGCGTGGGCTTGGTGCAGCGTGTACTGGGTATAGCGTGTGCTGGGTGCAGTGGGTGCTAGGTTCAATGTGTGCCAGGTACCGCGTGTGCTCGGTAAGGTGGGTGCTGGGTACGGCGTGTGCTAGGAATACTGTGTGCTAGGTACCGTGTGTGCTAGGCATCATGTGGGCTGGGTACAATGTTTGCTAGGTTCAACGTGTGCTAGGTACCGCATGTGCTAGGCAAGGTGGGTGCTGGGTACAGTGTGTGCTAGGTATAATGTGAGCTAGGCACGACGTGTGCTGGTTACAGCATGTGCTAGGCGCAATGAGTGTTAGGTTCGGCGTGTATTAGGTGTACTATGTGCCGGGTACAGAGTTTGCTAGGTACAATGTGTGCTAGGCACAATGAATTTTAGGTTCAGCGTGTGTTAGGTGTAATGTGTGCTGGGCACGGCACGTGCCAAGTACAATGAGTGTTAAGTACAGCTTGTGTTAGGTATAAGGTGTGCTGGGTTTAGTGTGTACTAGGTACAATGTGCATCTCACTTATCTCTGGAATTTTTTTTTTGTTACCTGCATCACAAGATGTTGACAGAACCTGCTCCTTAATCTATATGGACAAATCCATTAATACATATTACTGCAACTTATCCTGACTTGATCTTTGGAGCATTAAATTTAATTTATAAGTACCACCTCCCCCCCCCCCTCCCATATTCAGAGCCCACACCAGGGTTCAATCTTGGTGAATTATTTTCACCACAAATCCATGCAATACACTCACTTTTTTTTATATATAAATGTATTTTATTGTAGTCCTCCCAACTGTCACTATTTACGAATTTAAGGGTCTGTCCCGCACTGACATGGTCACCCTTACAGTCCCGCATTGCCCCCGACCCCTGAGCCACTCGCGCTGTACTAGAAATAAAAAAAATTGCCTTTCTATTGGCTCCTACGATGCCATGTGATGCACATTCTTCTCCAATAACATATACCTGCTGCTGCACGTGCCAAAGTAACTGAGACATCGTGTATCAGCATGTATATGTTATTGGATCACAGCAGCCGATGCAGGCATGAGGCTCCTTGCTCTTTGAGTGCTGCTGCTATTACTGCCACCTACCCCGTAGAAGAACTTTAACTGGTAACACCAGCATGGTATGCTTAATCACTAACTTGCTTACATTACACACACACTGGTAAATAAACAGATTCACTGTTCAGCCTGGAGTGCTGAGGAGGAGTAAGGGAGGGAGGGAGCTGGACTGAGGACTCCAGACGATCATTTGTACACAGAGCTTCCAGGTCAAGCAAAGGTGAGGGAAATAAAGAGTGAGAATGAGAAGGACAATGCAGTGTGTGTAACGGGGAGAAACAGCCAGGTCACAGAGTGAGAGAAATACGGACATGCAGGGATCAAAGTGAAAGAGATAGAAGAAATAGAAGGTTTTATGTAGAGAGTACAAAGTAACTGAAAGATTTCTGCATTTGTCTCAATTATTCTCATGGTACATGACTTGTTGTTTGACAGGGTTATTAGGCCTGTGACTAACCTTTTTTTGTTGCAATCTATAGTTTACAAATATATAGAGAAACACACATTTTCCCTTTTTTTTTTTTACTGTGTATTTGAAACCGTATATGTGTGTGTAGTCAGGACCGTCTTTAACACAGGGCAAAAGGGGCAGCTGCCCAGGGCCCAGTCTCTGTTGAGGGGCCCAGGAGTACTTAAAAAAAAAAAAAAAAAAAAATTTTTTTTTTTTTTTATGTCTCATACCAGACTGCTGATGTGACATGGGGAACACACACATTCAGTCATAATACTGTGACAGTCAAAAGTACTTTGCTTATATATATTTTTTAAAAAAAAACTGTGCCAGACTGTCCCGGTGTCATGTGACATGCCAAGCTATTTATGTGTAGTGTGATAGGAGCGCCTAAAGGTGGATTCCTGCTGCTAAAAAAGTTCTTCCCTCAAAGAGAACTAAATGGTGGATAAGAAGAAAAAATGGGGTTTATTTAGCAGCGCTAAAAAAAGCTAGGAAATGATGATACCAATCTAATTTATGTTTTATACAATCTATTTTATTTAAAAATTCTTATAACACATAAAAACAACAGCAAATGCTTTTCCTAATTAATAAAGGGACGTCTCCCTTATACAACACTTATAAAAACAGACTAGAACCATATAATCCTAGAATTTCAGGTATAAAGGAATTAATTCTATAGATAACATATGGCAAGCAACAAATTTCTAAGATAAATGGTGAATTAAATATTTAAAAGGCACAAATGTATCAATCCTAATAGCTTTACAGTTCTTCAGTAACAAATTCAGTTATAAAGTTACACAGTTACTTTCCTTGGACATATAATTGGCTCAGGTGTGCTGGATAGTTAAAAAGGCAAAAAAACAGCCAATATTCTGATTTAGGTGCCAAAGCAATCGTGGTTAATGGAAATGGTTAATTTAACAGATGAATACCTTGATGTCTTTAAAGTTCAGTTTACGTGTTTTAAAAAACGTAGTGCAAATTAGTGTAGAGGTACCTTAATCTGTCCTGGTTGCAACCGCTGATTATCTTCACTGTGAGGGATTCACAGACTGTTTGTTCCTGGTGCTTCTGATAAGTCACCTGACCTTCTCTTTGATTCAGAGGTCAGGGGTGATGATCCGTTCTGGTGATGTAGTTATCCTTTTTTTTGTTTTCCTTTCTTCTTATAGCCCAAATATTGTTTTCATCTGGGTTCCCTCAGACTTCTTAAGGTTTGAAGAAATCTTTGGTCAGTGTTTAGCAGTAACACCGTATTCCCTGAAGTTACCAAAGGTAGATTTTAACTTGCAGGGTCAGGAGAAAAGTTTAAAGTTGCAGGGTCACACAGCTTTGTGACAGTAGTAAATGAAGTTTAGTAGAGTGTAGCAGGTCCCATTCAACGCGTTTCACCCTTCTGGGCTTTATCAAGAATGCTTATCCTGCTAGCTTCTGGCTTTTTAAAGGTATGAATGTGTTTTGATTGGTTCCTTCATTTCCTTTTGATTTCTATCAACACCTGTGTGGCTTCCAATGTAAAGGTGGACTTTATTTAAGTTGGTAATGATTGTTTCTGTGTTGTTATTTAGTTACATGATACACAAGGAAGAGAACTTATCATTTCTGCTTTATTAGCATTCACACAATTCAACTTATATATTTCAATTCTAAAGTGCCTTTATTAGATAATATACATTTAGATCGTGCAAACTTAAAATTACCTAAACTGAAACGAAAATATAAGAATCAGAATTACCATTCCCATATCTAGAATTATTGTAAGTGGGTAAAAATTAATGATATATATATATTCCTTTTCAACAAAGGATAGTAAGTTCAACAATTTATAAATTTGTAACAATTTAAAAATGGACGAAACGAAAATATAAGAATCAGAATCATCATTCCCATATCTAGAATTATTGTTAGTGGGTAAATGTTAACGATATATACATATTCCTTTTCAACAAAGGATAGTAAGTTCAACAATTTATACATTTGTAACAATTTAAAAATGGACGAAACGAAAATATAAGAATCAGAATCATCATTCCCATATCTAGAATTATTGTTAGTGGGTAGAAATTAACGATATATACATATTCCTTTTCAACAAAGGATAGTAAGTTCAACAATATATAAATTTGTAACAATTTAAAAATGGTCGAAACGAAAATATAAGAATCAGAATCATCATTCCCATATCTAGAATTATTGTTAGAGGGTAAAAATTAACGATATATACATATTCCTTTTCAACAAAGGATAGTAAGTTCAACAATTTATAAATTAACAATTTAAAAATGGATGTACAATTAAATCAGAAATTATCAATCCCATAACTAGAGTTATTGCTAGTGGGTAAAAATATGGCTTATTCAATTAATTTATTTATTTTAGGGGGATAAAAATTCCTTTTTAATTACTAGAAAAATGAATTTATATAGGGCTTGTACTATCTTTGCCCAAGATAAATTGAAATGTTATTGCTTATTTAATGTATGTGAGTATTTTCTATATAAGTGGCTGATTTAACCTGGAAAATGTTCGCATATTGTAAGAGACTTTTATAAGAAGGGGGAAATGTCTATCTCAGAGTTCAAGCCTCCAGGTTGGAGGGTATTCATTAGGTATATAATTTCAGCTTCTGCCTTTAGGAGTTTATTTTCCCAGTTTCCCCCTCTCCAGTCGGGGTGAACTTTTTTAATTCCCCAATATTTAAAATCTTTAAGGTTGTTGTTGTGTACTTCCCTAAAGTGGCGATAGATATAAGGGTCAAGGTTACCCCTATCTATGCAAGAGAGGTGCTCCCTTATCCTTTCACAGAGCATTCTGGTTGTTTCTCCTATGTAAATTTTTTTACATGAACATTGAATGGCGTAAATAACGCCTTTATCTTGACATCTAATTGTGTCTCTTATTTTGAAAGTAAAGTTTCCACTTTTTGATTTTAAAATCTTTTGTTTACTACTAAATTTACAGGCCCGGCATCTAAAACAGGGGAAAAAACCATTTAAAGGATTTCCGTCTAGGCACCTTTGAGTGTCTTTCTTCTTTATGCTTTTCAATTGACTGGGAGCTAGTAGGCTCTTCAAATTCTGTGCTTTCCTATATATTATTTTTGGGTTTTCCCCCTATGATGGGATCAGTTTGTACTAAGTGCCAATGTTTTTTTAAAACTCTTTGGATGTTTAGGTTGTCATGACTGAACTCAGTTATAAAGGGCACATTAATTTCATCTCGATTTTCTTTGATATCTTTTGTTTTATATTCTAAGAGGTCCCTCCTTACTTTCTTATCTACCTCTTGTTTAGCTTCATTGATTACTTCTGGACTATATTCTCTTTCTAAGAATTTCCTTTCTAAGATCTTTATTTGATCCTGATAATCTGTCATTCTTGAGCAATTCCGTTTAATTCTTAAATATTGCCCTTTAGGGACATTGTCTTTCCACTTTTTCATGTGGCAGCTGTTATAATGGATTAGATTATTGGCATCCACCTTTTTAAAATGTGTTTTGGTTATTAATTGGTTTTCTACAATTTCGATATCTAAGTCCAAGAAGGTGATTTGGCTTTTGCTATAGTTACTGGTAAAGGATAGTCCCATTTCATTTTTATTCATATCTGTCAGAATAGTGTTTAGATCAGTTTCACTACCCCCCCATATAAAGAACAGGTCATCTATGTATCTGCTATAGAGCACAAGATCCGCGCCCAGACTATGCCTAGGGAAGAAACCTTCCTCCCAATATCCCATAAAGAGATTGGCATAGCTGGGTGCGAATCTTGTGCCCATAGCTGTTCCCTTCTTTTGAATGTAAAATTTGTCCTCAAATGAGAAATAATTATGGCCTAGGATGAATTTTATTCCATCCTCTATGAATTTCTTTTGTTCCATACATAGTTTGTTGTCCCTATCTAGGGTATTTGAGATTGCCATCAGTCCCAAATCATGACTTATATTGGTGTAAAGCGACGAAACATCGCATGTCACTAATGTGTAGTGTGATTCCCACTTAATTACCTCTAATTTTTTCAAGATGTCAGTGGTATCCTTTAGGTAAGAGGGTAATTTTTTAACATAGCCCTGTAGGTATCCATCTATGTATTTCGAGAGGTTGGAGGTGAGGGAGTTAATACCCGATATTATGGGTCTACCGGGGGGATTATTTAGATTTTTATGAATCTTTGGTAAGAAATATAGAATTGGTATTTTTGGAAATTTTGTAAATAGAAAATCAAATTCTTTTTTATTTATAATTTGTTTTTCTCTTGCATCCTCTAATAATTTGGTTAGTTCACCCAGAAATTTCTTGGTTGGATTTAGTTTTAGTTCCTGATATGTATCCCCTTCATTAAGTAATCTTTGTGCTTCTTCTATATATTTATCTCTGTCCATGATTACAACCCCACCCCCTTTATCTGCCGGTTTAATTACTATGCTGGTATCATTTTGCAATTCTTTAAGAACTGTTCTTTCTTTGTAAGTTAAATTTTTTGGTATCTTATTGTTAGTTTTTATTTTCTTAATATCTTCCTGAACCAATTTTTCGAATAATTCAATATTCCTTCCTTTTTCATTTGTCGGATAGAAAGTGGATTTCGGTTTCATTTTTGAATGAATTACTTGTGGTATTACTATGTTACTATTTGAGGCCATAGGCGATATGGTGGGTGTCTCTTTTGGTTGTTGCCAATTTCTCTCTATTGGATCCCGTAGGAAATATTTTTTCAAGGTTAACTTCCTTACAAACTGGCTCACATGTATGTGTGTGTTGAATTTGTTTAATCTCGTAGAGGGAGCATAGCTAAGGCCTAAGTTTAACACTCTTTCTTCCTCTGTGGTTAAAGTTTTTTTACTAATATTGAAAATGCCACTTTTTTGTTGTATTTTTATTTCACTCTTTTTATTTCCCTGTCTTTTTCTTTTTCCTCCTCTACATCCTCTCTTATTCTTTTTCTCATTCCCACTGGTGGGTCTTTTGAATGTTCTGTTTGTTTTGAAGTGCTGGGTCTTTGTGGGCTCATCTCTAAAAAATAATTCATGTTTTTTTGTTGTTCTTTCTCTTCTAATAGTGTAAATCTATTCGTGGTGTCTATTCTCCATTCTTTTTCAGGTTCTGTTTGTATTCGTGTGTTGTAATTATGTTCTCTATTATTTCTATATTCCCAATCTCTATTACGGTTGTTGTACCCCTGGTATCTTGGTTTATTGTCATTTGGCCAATAACTATATGCTATGTGGCCCCTTGGTTGGTTATGCTCTTCATAATAATCATCCTGTCTTCTATAGTGGTTATAGTTATGGTTCTCAAAAAAGTTACGATTTGTATGGGGTCTTCTATAGTCATTATAGCTTGGGTGTTCAGGTGGGTTTCTATTTGTATTTGTCATGTATTGTGGTCCCCTAGGTCTATAATAGTTTGTTCTGTAGTTTGATTTATATTGTTGAGGTCTGAATTCAGTAGTTTCCCTATAGTTTATCCTTTTTGGAGTTCTGTCAATTCAGACCTCAACAATATAAATCAAACTACAGAACAAACTATTATAGACCTAGGGGACCACAATACATGACAAATACAAATAGAAACCCACCTGAACACCCAAGCTATAATGACTATAGAAGACCCCATACAAATCGTAACTTTTTTGAGAACCATAACTATAACCACTATAGAAGACAGGATGATTATTATGAAGAGCATAACCAACCAAGGGGCCACATAGCATATAGTTATTGGCCAAATGACAATAAACCAAGATACCAGGGGTACAACAACCGTAATAGAGATTGGGAATATAGAAATAATAGAGAACATAATTACAACACACGAATACAAACAGAACCTGAAAAAGAATGGAGAATAGACACCACGAATAGATTTACACTATTAGAAGAGAAAGAACAACAAAAAAACATGAATTATTTTTTAGAGATGAGCCCACAAAGACCCAGCACTTCAAAACAAACAGAACATTCAAAAGACCCACCAGTGGGAATGAGAAAAAGAATAAGAGAGGATGTAGAGGAGGAAAAAGAAAAAGACAGGGAAATAAAAAGAGTGAAATAAAAATACAACAAAAAAGTGGCATTTTCAATATTAGTAAAAAAACTTTAACCACAGAGGAAGAAAGAGTGTTAAACTTAGGCCTTAGCTATGCTCCCTCTACGAGATTAAACAAATTCAACACACACATACATGTGAGCCAGTTTGTAAGGAAGTTAACCTTGAAAAAATATTTCCTACGGGATCCAATAGAGAGAAATTGGCAACAACCAAAAGAGACACCCACCATATCGCCTATGGCCTCAAATAGTAACATAGTAATACCACAAGTAATTCATTCAAAAATGAAACCGAAATCCACTTTTTATCCGACAAATGAAAAAGGAAGGAATATTGAATTATTCGAAAAATTGGTTCAGGAAGATATTAAGAAAATAAAAACTAACAATAAGATACCAAAAAATTTAACTTACAAAGAAAGAACAGTTCTTAAAGAATTGCAAAATGATACCAGCATAGTAATTAAACCGGCAGATAAAGGGGGTGGGGTTGTAATCATGGACAGAGATAAATATATAGAAGAAGCACAAAGATTACTTAATGAAGGGGATACATATCAGGAACTAAAACTAAATCCAACCAAGAAATTTCTGGGTGAACTAACCAAATTATTAGAGGATGCAAGAGAAAAACAAATTATAAATAAAAAAGAATTTGATTTTCTATTTACAAAATTTCCAAAAATACCAATTCTATATTTCTTACCAAAGATTCATAAAAATCTAAATAATCCCCCCGGTAGACCCATAATATCGGGTATTAACTCCCTCACCTCCAACCTCTCGAAATACATAGATGGATACCTACAGGGCTATGTTAAAAAATTACCCTCTTACCTAAAGGATACCACTGACATCTTGAAAAAATTAGAGGTAATTAAGTGGGAATCACACTACACATTAGTGACATGCGATGTTTCGTCGCTTTACACCAATATAAGTCATGATTTGGGACTGATGGCAATCTCAAATACCCTAGATAGGGACAACAAACTATGTATGGAACAAAAGAAATTCATAGAGGATGGAATAAAATTCATCCTAGGCCATAATTATTTCTCATTTGAGGACAAATTTTACATTCAAAAGAAGGGAACAGCTATGGGCACAAGATTCGCACCCAGCTATGCCAATCTCTTTATGGGATATTGGGAGGAAGGTTTCTTCCCTAGGCATAGTCTGGGCGCGGATCTTGTGCTCTATAGCAGATACATAGATGACCTGTTCTTTATATGGGGGGGTAGTGAAACTGATCTAAACACTATTCTGACAGATATGAATAAAAATGAAATGGGACTATCCTTTACCAGTAACTATAGCAAAAGCCAAATCACCTTCTTGGACTTAGATATCGAAATTGTAGAAAACCAATTAATAACCAAAACACATTTTAAAAAGGTGGATGCCAATAATCTTATCCATTATAACAGCTGCCACATGAAAAAGTGGAAAGACAATGTCCCTAAAGGGCAATATTTAAGAATTAAACGGAATTGCTCAAGAATGACAGATTATCAGGATCAAATAAAGATCTTAGAAAGGAAATTCTTAGAAAGAGAATATAGTCCAGAAGTAATCAATGAAGCTAAACAAGAGGTAGATAAGAAAGTAAGGAGGGACCTCTTAGAATATAAAACAAAAGATATCAAAGAAAATCGAGATGAAATTAATGTGCCCTTTATAACTGAGTTCAGTCATGACAACCTAAACATCCAAAGAGTTTTAAAAAAACATTGGCACTTAGTACAAACTGATCCCATCATAGGGGGAAAAGTGGGGGAAAACCCAAAAATAATATATAGGAAAGCACAGAATTTGAAGAGCCTACTAGCTCCCAGTCAATTGAAAAGCATAAAGAAGAAAGACACTCAAAGGTGCCTAGACGGAAATCCTTTAAATGGTTTTTTCCCCTGTTTTAGATGCCGGGCCTGTAAATTTAGTAGTAAACAAAAGATTTTAAAATCAAAAAGTGGAAACTTTACTTTCAAAATAAGAGACACAATTAGATGTCAAGATAAAGGCGTTATTTACGCCATTCAATGTTCATGTAAAAAAATTTACATAGGAGAAACAACCAGAATGCTCCGTGAAAGGATAAGGGAGCACCTCTCTTGCATAGATAGGGGTAACCTTGACCCTTATATCTATCGCCACTTTAGGGAAGTACACAACAACAACCTTAAAGATTTTAAATATTGGGGAATTAAAAAAGTTCACCCCGACTGGAGAGGGGGAAACTGGGAAAATAAACTCCTAAAGGCAGAAGCTGAAATTATATACCTAATGAATACCCTCCAACCTGGAGGCTTGAACTCTGAGATAGACATTTCCCCCTTCTTATAAAAGTCTCTTACAATATGCGAACATTTTCCAGGTTAAATCAGCCACTTATATAGAAAATACTCACATACATTAAATAAGCAATAACATTTCAATTTATCTTGGGCAAAGATAGTACAAGCCCTATATAAATTCATTTTTCTAGTAATTAAAAAGGAATTTTTATCCCCCTAAAATAAATAAATTAATTGAATAAGCCATATTTTTACCCACTAGCAATAACTCTAGTTATGGGATTGATAATTTCTGATTTAATTGTACATCCATTTTTAAATTGTTAATTTATAAATTGTTGAACTTACTATCCTTTGTTGAAAAGGAATATGTATATATCGTTAATTTTTACCCTCTAACAATAATTCTAGATATGGGAATGATGATTCTGATTCTTATATTTTCGTTTCGTCCATTTTTAAATTGTTACAAATTTATAAATTGTTGAACTTACTATCCTTTGTTGAAAAGGAATATGTATATATCGTTAATTTCTACCCACTAACAATAATTCTAGATATGGGAATGATGATTCTGATTCTTATATTTTCGTTTCGTCCATTTTTAAATTGTTACAAATGTATAAATTGTTGAACTTACTATCCTTTGTTGAAAAGGAATATGTATATATCGTTAACATTTACCCACTAACAATAATTCTAGATATGGGAATGATGATTCTGATTCTTATATTTTCGTTTCGTCCATTTTTAAATTGTTACAAATTTATAAATTGTTGAACTTACTATCCTTTGTTGAAAAGGAATATATATATATCATTAATTTTTACCCACTTACAATAATTCTAGATATGGGAATGGTAATTCTGATTCTTATATTTTCGTTTCAGTTTAGGTAATTTTAAGTTTGCACGATCTAAATGTATATTATCTAATAAAGGCACTTTAGAATTGAAATATATAAGTTGAATTGTGTGAATGCTAATAAAGCAGAAATGATAAGTTCTCTTCCTTGTGTATCATGTAACTAAATAACAACACAGAAACAATCATTACCAACTTAAATAAAGTCCACCTTTACATTGGAAGCCACACAGGTGTTGATAGAAATCAAAAGGAAATGAAGGAACCAATCAAAACACATTCATACCTTTAAAAAGCCAGAAGCTAGCAGGATAAGCATTCTTGATAAAGCCCAGAAGGGTGAAACGCGTTGAATGGGACCTGCTACACTCTACTAAACTTCATTTACTACTGTCACAAAGCTGTGTGACCCTGCAACTTTAAACTTTTCTCCTGACCCTGCAAGTTAAAATCTACCTTTGGTAACTTCAGGGAATACGGTGTTACTGCTAAACACTGACCAAAGATTTCTTCAAACCTTAAGAAGTCTGAGGGAACCCAGATGAAAACAATATTTGGGCTATAAGAAGAAAGGAAAACAAAAAAAAGGATAACTACATCACCAGAACGGATCATCACCCCTGACCTCTGAATCAAAGAGAAGGTCAGGTGACTTATCAGAAGCACCAGGAACAAACAGTCTGTGAATCCCTCACAGTGAAGATAATCAGCGGTTGCAACCAGGACAAATTAAGGTACCTCTACACTAATTTGCACTACGTTTTTTAAAACACGCAAACTGAACTTTAAAGACATCAAGGTATTCATCTGTTAAATTAACCATTTCCATTAACCACGATTGCTTTGGCACCTAAATCAGAATATTGGCTGTTTTTTGCCTTTTTAACTATCCAGCACACCTGAGCCAATTATATGTCCAAGGAAAGTAACTGTGTAACTTTATAACTGAATTTGTTACTGAAGAACTGTAAAGCTATTAGGATTGATACATTTGTGCCTTTTAAATATTTAATTCACCATTTATCTTAGAAATTTGTTGCTTGCCATATGTTATCTATAGAATTAATTCCTTTATACCTGAAATTCTAGGATTATATGGTTCTAGTCTGTTTTTATAAGTGTTGTATAAGGGAGACGTCCCTTTATTAATTAGGAAAAGCATTTGCTGTTGTTTTTATGTGTTATAAGAATTTTTAAATAAAATAGATTGTATAAAACATAAATTAGATTGGTATCATCATTTCCTAGCTTTTTTTAGCGCTGCTAAATAAACCCCATTTTTTCTTCACATGCCAAGCTATTGCCATGTGCTGTTTTAGATGTGCACTGTGCAGCACTGAATGCAAAGCCCTAACTCGGTATCCAGCCATTCCCACTGCATCAGAAAAGGTCCTACTCTGGTGGTGGGGATTGTTTCTGGGTAGGGCTGACTGTAGGCGCATACAGCAGAAAGCTGGAGTGGCAGGCACATGAGGATTTGAGCATCTGTGCAGCTGCCTACACTGCTCTCTTCAGTCTTGAGGCTGTATGACACATCTCTCACTGTATCCATGCAGCCTTGGGCAGACAGCATCCAGTCTGCTGGTCCCCTTAGCCCTTCTCCTTCTGATGTGGCACTAAGATCAACTAACTGAAGTTTTTTTAGGGGAACAGTGCTTTGTTGAAAGGTGTCAGTTGGAAGAATAAGTGAGTGCACACACGCTTCTCCCCATGCAGCATTGTCTAGTGAAGAGTGAGAGGGAACTTGTTCCTAGCAAAGAAGTGACATGTGCTGCTGTGGCTGATGTATAGTGTCATGCTGATACTTCACACATTAATGTAAGGTTTATTTTTATAGTTTTTGTTTTCTCTCTGTCTCAGATTTTACAGCTTCCCATAGTAGTTCTGCTGTTTCAGTCAGTAAACTTATATTTGTCTGCACCTCCATGCTCCCTCCTCAGTCTTTAACTTGCTTTGCTCCTGTTGGCTGCCCTAAATCTCTTTAACCAGCTAAACACACCAGAATCACATTCAAAAGAATATTAAATGAATCCACAGTGGAGGAATTTATATATTTATTTACTTATTAATACTGCTTAGGTCCAGTTTCACATATTGCAATTTATTTCAGTTTTTTTAAGTGATTAGCCCAGCAGTGATGATCCACTGCTGGGGATAATAATTTTGAAAACAATTATAAAATAAATTGATTTAGTTGTTTTTTGGGATGTTGGGGTGGAGAGCGAAATTGCATGGGGTGGGGGGGGGCCCAAGAATTTTTTTGCCCAGGGTCCAGTCAATATTAAAGACGGCCCTGTGTGTAGTGCTGTGCATTTGAGACTGTGTACATGTGTGAGTATGTTGTGTGTGTGTATATTTGTATACTCTGCAGCATATGTGTGTTGCTGAGTATTTGAGACTGTGCACATGTGTCTACTGTATAAGATCTGTAATTTATGTGTGTATGCTGTAGTGTGTGTTTCTGTGTATGCATGCTTATGAAAAAGGAAACGCTACCTAACACAGCACAGATCTTCTCACCCTGCAGGTTGCTAGTAATACATGTGCTTTATATTCAGCAGTTGGAAGTCTCACTCTTGATACATACATCTATTAAAATGTTTGCAGGCTGCAGCTAGAGCCCTTAAACTTTGAGAAAAGGTTTGCTGGGTTTTTACACATAAATACATATGCATGTAATGTTCATTGTAAGCAGAGCAATGGTTTTCCCTCACTCAATAACTGTAACTACCTTGCTTACTGCCAGCCAGACATGACATGCCTGGCTTGTTATGCATGGTCTGCACAGTGTAATGTGCTGAGCTAAGAAACCTGCATTTTGTATTTAAATCAGAACAGCTGCAGCAGCAAAGCTACAAGCTAAAATCCAGCAGCCTTGTCTTCCTTTCTGATGTTAGCATCGCTTGTACTTCCCCCTGCAAAGCTGCACAAGTGCACAAGTTACCACGGCTATCCATTAGCCTTTGGAGACAAAGGCGCTAAAAAAAAATCTGACTTCTCACACTCTGCTCTGTGAAATATGATCCTGTTTCTATGGGTTAGGGGGCGCAATACATACCTTGCCCTGGGCGCTGACAACCCACGCTACGCCACTGAATACACTTATGTATCAATGTTTTGACAGCTATTGCAACCGGACCTGCGTGTCCGATCCTTTTGTTTGTGTATGGTTGAACAGGGGTCCTGCGTGTCCCCAAGTGTTACCTTTCATTCTAAAACTGAATAAAAATTAATTTAAAAAAAAAAAAAAAAAAAACTTCTTGATTGAAGAATCTAACACCTCACTTTACCTCTTCCTATCACTAACACAGGCAAAGAGAATGACTGGGGTGGGAGGGAAGGGAGGAGAATATAATATAATATATATATATATATATATATATATATATATATATATATATATATATATATATATATATATATATAAAAATGTCAAAGAACGAAGTTAAAGCAAATGGTGCCAATTGCGGTAAAAAGTTGATTTTTATTTGTGTAGTCACACAATTAAAACATGGGGGTAATACAAAAAGAACAAATTAAGCAACAAAAATAAGCATGAAATAGATTGCTGACATGTTTCGGCACACAGCCGTAATCATAGCTAAAGAGTACACCTGTTAACAAGTTTATGTACCCTACCTCTGATTCTTATTGGTTAAAAACAAGCATGCTCAAATTAACTCTTTGATGTGACAAGTTACTAAATCCAATCATGGATCTAAGAGAATAACCTTATTTAATAAGTTGCTATTGTTCAAACTTGATCTAACACTCTGCCAGTTCCCTATACTAACATATTATAACCAATAGATAGAAAACAGTAATTTACTTGATATTTTATAGATACCAATCTTGGTTTTAATTATTATATATATGTCTATCAAAAGTACATATAAAAAACTATAAAAATATTAAAAATACTATAGAAAAATTTGTGGTATAGGGAAAGTACAGAAAATAGGGAAACTCAGAAAATTGTAGTTAAAATGAACCCTTTGAAAAGATCACTTAAAACATGATAAGTATATGTTGTTAAATACAATAAATCTATCTCTCATAATTTACAGCTAAAGATTAGATTATACTAATCATTAGATAGGTGCTCTTTTAAAAACACAAATAATTCTTTAATAAATAGAGAGAAGATATTATTACTTCCAATAATTGATTAAATCATATTCAGAGTTCATACCTTGGGGAACTCTTGTCCCAAGTTTAAAAATCCAAAACATCTCCCTCTTGCCCAGCATTTTGTCCCTATCACCTCCCCTTGGAGGTGTATTCACCTTTTCTATAGCTTGCCAGCGAAAGGTAGATAGGGATTTATTATGTTCTTTAGCAAAATGCTGGACAAGAGGGGTAGTAGCTGTGCCTGAGCTAATGGTAGATAGATGGTTTCTCATCCTTGTGTTTACGTCATTTGAGGTGAGACCTATGTATTATATGGAACATTCAATGCATGTGATAACATAAATCACATAAGAGGTAGTACAGTTCAGGCAGGATTCTATCTGGAATCTCTCACCTGTACTCATAGATTGAAAGCTGTCAGTAAAGAGAGCAAATTCACGAGGTCTGCAAGATCTCTTTCCACACCTGAACATTCCCTTATGTTGTAACCATGTACTCATACTCCATATGATACCCCAAGCTAGCGTGGACAGCTAGACTTCCCATTGGATGACGGCAGGACTACTATATCCCATTTGAGGAATCTAATTCATCTCATTGGACGACCATTGACACGTGGCACGCCACACACGTACAGACGCAATTACAGCGTCCTTCACAACGGAGATCGCAGAGGCAAGTTTGCCGGGCTGAGACCGGGCCGTGAGTGGGCCTTCAGTCTGAGTATCTGGACGGATTCGTGACAACTGGAGTACCTCCTCTGTAGCAGTGGTAAGTGGGCATAACCGCACAGCGGTATACAATACACAGATGGCTATGGAAGCGTAATGTCTATAAGACCCATAACTGCTATATGAGTTTAATTGATTAATAGGAGGCAACCTGTGAACGCCTGATATACCTTATTTTGGGACTGTCCATCTATACTTTCGTGTATGTGGATTTTTTGGAAGTGCTTGGGTGATCGCTACTAGGGGTTTAACATAATAAGACTATTATTTACATATATGAACTGTTAGATTTGAGACAGAAAATTTCTATATATATATATATATATATATATATATATATATATATATATATATATATATATATATATATATATATATATATATATATATATATATATATATATATATATATATATATATATATATATATATATATATATATATATATACACAGCTCTTTGCCTCCTCCTGCTGACCAGGAGGCGTAATCCCATAAAGATGAAATCCGTGGACTCGTCATATCTTGTAAAAGAAAGTTATATAGAATTTACCATCACTAAAAATAAAGGCGACCTTCATTCATCAGTTAAAAAAAAAAAACAACAAAAACCAAACACTGATGAATAGGCACCTTTATTTAATTTCGCCACAGCTTCAGTACTAACCTAAACACCCACGGCACAACTTTTTTTTTTCCAATGAGATAACGTTTCCACCTTAGTCAATAGCCGGGATATTGAAAAACTGAGCTGTGTTGTGGGTGGCCGGAGGCATTTAGGTTAGCAAAATTTTTTTAAACTGATGGGATGTTTACCTGTATTATATGTGATGGTAAATTCTAGCATTTCATTAACAGTAGGATTTATCATCTCTTTAATGCATGCCCATATCAATAAAAGAACAACTATAAACACAATGTGAGATCAGATCAGTCACAACTTTATTAATAGAACAGATGTCAGAAACACTTTAATAAAATGCTAATAAATATCAGGTTTATAGTTCAAACAGGAACGCCAAGGACAATGCCTTTCCACGGATACAGAGTTATGAGAGCAGCAGTTACACAAAACACACACGTACTCCAGCTGGAAAACCTGCAAAAGAAAAAAAATTAAAAAAATGAGAATACAGAACAAAATTTCAAGTTCCTTCTACAAACCCTAGAGCATAGCATACAGTAGAAATGGTGCACATTTTTCTCAACAGGATCCATCTAAATGGGTTGTTATTCAGGAAACGCCTATCAACTTATTCAGCAATATGCATCTTTTTCCTTTAAACCCCTTAACCCCTTAATGACAGTGGACGTACCAGGTACGTCATAGGAAAAACATCCCTTAATGACAGTTGACGTACCTGGTATGTCCTCTGTTGCCTTAAGTGCTGGAAGCGATCATGATCGCTTCCAGCTGCTTACAACGGATTGTAGTGATGCCTCAATATTGAGGCATCACTACAATCCCCCATTTTACATACCGATGCAGAAAGGGCCACTCTGTGGCCCCATCTGCATCGGATATGTATGTATTCCAATGAGTCGGTGGGTGGGTTGCTGCATTTACCTGTTATCACATATTAGATGTAAAATATACCCGATGGTACCTTATCCTCCTTTGTTGCCGGTTATGCGGTTGCGGCGGGGGGGGAACGGGTGGGCAAAATTTACAAACAATTGGGAAAAAAAAATGATCGATCTAGATGCAGTGGCATCTCGGTTGTTTAAGGGATCTGGGAGGGTTGAAGATTATTTAGGGGGGCCAGCTACACTACAGAAAAATATTGTATATTTAAAAAGTTAAAAAAAAACTATTTTGGGGGGCAAATTGGGTACTGGCAGACAGCTGCCAGTACCCAAGATGGTGGCAAATAGACAGAGGGGGAGGGTTAGAAAGATGTATGGGGGGATCAGGGAGGTTGTGGGGTAAGGGGGGATCTATCACTGCAGTCTTTATGCCAAAAAATAAAAAAAAAATAAAAAAAATATTTTTATTTCAGTACTGGCAGACTTTCTGCCAGTACTTAAGATGGCGGTGACAATTGTGAGGTGGGGAGGGAAGAGAGCTGTTTGAGGGGGGTCAGGGGGGGGGGATCAGGGGGTGGGATGTGTCAGGTGGGAGGCTGATCTCTATACTAAAGCTAAATATTAACCCCACAAGCTACCTAATTAACCCCTTAACTGCTGGGCATATTACAAGTGTGGTGCGCAGCAGTATTTAACGGGCTTATTATTACCAAAAAGCAACACCAAAGCCATATATGTCTGCTATTTCTGAACAAAGGGGATCCCAGAGAAGCATTTACAACCATTTGTGCCATAATTGCACAAGCTGTTTGTAAATAATTTCAGTGAGAAACCTAAAATTGTGAAAAATTTAAGTTTTTTTTTTTAATTTGATCGTATTTGGCGGTGAAATGGTGGCATGAAATATACCAAAATGGGTCTAGATCAATGCTTTGGGATGTCTTCTAAATATAAATATATACATGTCAAGGGATATTCAGGGATTCCTGAAAGATATTAGTGTTCCAATGTAACTAGCGCTAATTTTGAAAAAAGTGGTTTGGAAATAGCAAAGTGCTACTTGTATTTATGGCCCTATAACTTACAAAAAAAAGCAAAGAACATGTAAACATTGGGTATTTCTAAACTTGGGACAAAATTTAGAAACTATTTAGAATGGGTGTATTTTGGTGGTTGTAGATGTGTAACAGATTTTGGGGGTAAAAGTTAGAAAAAGTGTGTTTTTTTTCAATTTTTTCCTCATATTTTATATTTTTTTATAGTAAATTATAAGATATGATGAAAATAATGGTATCTTTAGAAAGTCCATTTAATGGCGAGAAAAACGATATATAATATGTGTGGGTACAGTAAACGAGTAAGAGGAAAATTACAGCTAAACACAAACACTGCAGAAATGTAAAAATAGCCATTGTCATTAAGGGTAAGAAAATTGAAAAATGGTCCGGTCATTAAGGGGTTAACGGATAGCGCCGTCCCCTGTATGGAGCTATTTGTTTAGCTGTCCTGGGCTCTTTCTGCGGCAATCTTGCTGACCGTGTCTGGATTGTATGTCCCACTAGAGAAAAGATTTTTTTTTAAATATATAAATAAAACTAGATGGCGGATACTATTTTGAGGGTAAGATAGCTGTGTGTGCGCACGAGTGTGTGCGTATCCTACACTACAGAAAAAAAAAAAAAAGCCTTTGTTAAATGGAGCAAAATACTCAGCAGGTCTTTTAGGTACGTTTTTGTCTGAAATTCCTTGTCCTCGAGGGGTTAACCAACTCATTCACAACATTTTAAACCGAATCAGACACAAATTGCTGCATATCAAGTACAACTGTCAGCAGTTATTAAAGGATGGCCATTTTAGAGTGTAATTGATTAAAATGGTCTTTTAGTATCACAGTTGAAGTGGCGTTACTCAAATTCTTATTTAACCCTAAAGCAACTCCTCCACGAAACAAAGTATTTTGGTGCTAACTGGGACCAGTTACCAGAGTAACTGATTTGTTAGCAGTTATTAAAAAGGAACATGAAACCCCTATTTTTCCCCCCTTTCACGATTCACATAGGGAATACAAATTTAAAAATTCCAATTTGCTTATTTCTCTGGGTATCCTAGGATACCTAGGTATGCTCAGGAGCTGGGATTTAACTGCTGATTGGTGGCTGCACATATAGGTCTTATTATTGGCTTACTAATGTGTGGGAGCTAGCTACCAGTTTTGCATTGCTGCTCATTCAATAAAGGACACCGAGAGAATGAAGCACAAAATGTATAATATAAAGTACATTTGAAAGTTATTTAAAGATGTAGATTTTTGCTAAAAAACATAATTTATGCTTACCTGATAAATTCCTTTCTTCTGTAGTGTGATCAGTCCACGGGTCATCATTACTTGTGGGATATTATCTGCTCCCCTACAGGAAGTGCAAGAGGATTCACCCAGCAGAGTTGCTATATAGCTCCTCCCCTCTACGTCACCTCCAGTCATTCGACCAAGGACCAACGAGAAAGGAGAAGCCAAGGGTGTAGTGGTGACTGGAGTATAATTTAAAAAATATTTACCTGCCTTAAAAAACAGGGCGGGCCGTGGACTGATCACACTACAGAAGAAAGGAATTTATCAGGTAAGCATAAATTATGTTTTCTTCTGTTAAGTGTGATCAGTCCACGGGTCATCATTACTTGTGGGATACCAATACCAAAGCAAAAGTACACGGATGACGGGAGGGATAGGCAGGCTCTTTATACAGAAGGAACCACTGCCTGAAGAACCTTTCTCCCAAAAATAGCCTCAGAGGAAGCAAAAGTGTCAAATTTGTAAAATTTGGAAAAAGTATGAAGCGAAGACCAAGTTGCAGCCTTGCAAATCTGTTCAACAGAGGCCTCATTCTTAAAGGCCCAAGTGGAAGCCACAGCTCTAGTGGAATGAGCTGTAATTCTTTCAGGAGGCTGCTGTCCAGCAGTCTCATAAGCTAAACGAATTATGCTACGAAGCCAAAAAGAGAGAGAGGTAGCAGAAGCTTTTTGACCTCTCCTCTGACCAGAGTAAACGACAAACAGGGAAGACGTTTGTCGAAAATCTTTAGTTGCCTGTAAATAAAATTTAAGGGCACGAACTACATCCAGATTGTGCAAAAGACGTTCCTTCCTCGAAGAAGGATTTGGGCACAAGGATGGAACAACAATCTCCTGATTGATATTCCTGTTAGTGACTACCTTAGGTAAGAACCCAGGTTTAGTACGCAGAACTACCTTATCCGAGTGAAAAATCAAATAAGGAGAATCACAATGTAAGGCTGATAACTCAGAGACTCTTCGAGCCGAGGAAATAGCCATTAAAAATAGAACTTTCCAAGATAACAACTTTATAACAATGGAATGAAGGGGTTCAAACGGAACACCCTGTAAAACGTTAAGAACAAGGTTTAAACTCCATGGTGGAGCCACAGCTTTAAACACAGGTTTAATCCTGGCCAAAGCCTGACAAAAAGCCTGAACGTCTGGAACTTCTGACAGACGCTTGTGTAACAGAATGGACAGAGCTGAGATCTGTCCCTTTAAGGAACTAGCGGATAACCCCTTTTCTAAACCTTCTTGTAGAAAAGACAATATCCTAGGAATCCTAACCTTACTCCAAGAGTAACCTTTGGATTCGCACCAATATAGGTATTTACGCCATATTTTATGGTAAATCTTTCTGGTAACAGGCTTCCTAGCCTGTATTAAGGTATCAATAACTGACTCAGAAAAACCACGCTTTGATAAGATCAAGCGTTCAATTTCCAAGCAGTCAGCTTCAGAGAAGTTAGATTTTGATGTTTGAAAGGACCCTGAATCAGAAGGTCCTGTTTCAGAGGTAACGACCAAGGTGGACAGAATGACATGTCCACCAGATCTGTATACCAAGTCCTGCGTGGCCATGCAGGCGCTATTAGAATCACTGATGCTTTCTCCTGTTTGATTCTGGCAATCAATCGAGGAAGCATCGGGAAAGGTGGAAACACATAAGCCATCCTGAAGGTCCATGGTGCTGTCAAGGCATCTATCAGGACCGCTCCCGGATCCCTGGATCTGGACCCGTAGCGCGGAAGCTTGGCGTTCTGTCGAGACGCCATGAGATCTATCTCTGGTTTGCCCCAACGTCAAAGTATTTGGGCAAAGACCTCTGGATGAAGTTCCCACTCCCCCGGATGAAAAGTCTGACGACTTAAGAAATCCGCCTCCCAGTTCTCCACTCCCGGGATGTGGATTGCAGACAGGTGGCAAGAGTGAGACTCTGCCCAGCGAATTATCTTCGATACTTCCATCATTGCTAGGGAGCTTCTTGTCCCTCCCTGATGGTTGATATAAGCTACAGTCGTGATGTTGTCCGACTGGAACCTGATGAACCCCCGAGTTGTTAACTGGGGTCAACCAGAAGAGCATTGAGGACTGCTCTCAATTCCAGAATGTTTATTGGAAGAAGACTCTCCTCCTGATTCCATAGTCCCTGAGCCTTCAGAGAATTCCAGACAGCGCCCCAACCTAGTAGGCTGGCGTCTGTTGTTACAATTGACCAGTCTGGCCTGCTGAATGGCATTCCCCTGGCCAGATGTGGCCGATAAAGCCACCATAGAAGAGAATTTCTGGTCTCTTGATTCAGATTTAGAGTGGGGGACAAATCTGAGTAATCCCTATTCCACTGACTTAGCATGCACAGTTGCAGTGGTCTGAGATGTAGGCGTGCAAAAGGAACTATGTCCATTGCTGCTACCATTAGTCCGATTACCTCCATGCATTGAGCTACTGACGGGTGTTGAATAGAATGAAGGACACGGCATGCACTTTGAAGTTTTGTTAACCTGTCCTCTGTCAGGTAAATCTTCATTTCTACAGAATCTATCAGAGTCCCCAGGAAGGGAACTCTTGTGAGTGGAAAGAGAACTTTTCTCTTTGTTCACTTTCCATCCATGCGACCTTAGAAATGCCAGTACTATCTCTGTATGAGATTTGGCAGTTTGAAGGCTTGAAGCTTGTATCAGTATGTCGTCTAAGTACGGAGCTACTGAAATTCCTCGCGGTCTTAGTACCGCCAGAAGAGTGCCCAGAACCTTTGTGAAGATTCTTGGAGCCGTAGCCAGTCCGAATGGAAGAGCTACAAACTGGTAATGCCTGTCTAAAAAGGCAAACCTTAGATACCGGTAATGGCTTTTGTGAATCGGTATGTGAAGGTAAGCATCCTTTAAATCCACTGTGGTCATGTACTGACCCTCTTGGATCATGGGCAAAATTGTTCGAATAGTTTCCATCTTGAACGATGGAACTCTTAGGAATTTGTTTAGGATCTTTAAATCCAAGATTGGCCTGAAGGTTCCCTCTTTTTTGGGAACTACAAACAGATTTGAGTAAAACCCTTGTCCTTGTTCCAACCGCGGAACTGGATGGATCACTCCCATTAATAAAAGATCTTGTACGCAGCGTAGAAACGCTTCCTTCTTTGTTAGGTTTGTTGACAACCTTGACAGATGAAATCTCCCTCTTGGGGGAGAGGATTTGAAGTCCAGAAGGTATCCCTGAGATATGATCTCTAACGCCCAGGGATCCTGAACATCTCTTGCCCAAGCCTGGGCGAAGAGGGAAAGTCTGCCCCCCACTAGATCCGGTCCCGGATCGGGGGCCCTCAATTCATGCTGTCTTAGGGGCAGCAGCAGGTTTTCTGGCCTGTTTGCCCCTGTTCCAGGACTGGTTAGGTTTCCAGCCTTGTCTGTAGCGAGCAACAGCTCCTTCCTGTTTTGGTGCAGAGGAAGTTGATGCTGCTCCTGCTTTGAAATTACGAAAGGAACGAAAATTGGACTGTCTAGCCTTGGCTTTGGCCTTGTCCTGAGGCAGGGCATGACCTTTACCTCCTGTAATGTCAGCAATAATCTCTTTCAAGCCGGGCCCGAATAAGGTCTGCCCTTTGAAAGGAATATTAAGCAATTTAGATTTAGACGTAACATCAGCTGACCAGGATTTCAGCCACAGAGCTCTGCGTGCCTGAATGGCGAATCCTGAATTTTTAGCCGCAAGTTTAGTTAAATGTACTACGGCATCTGAAATAAATGAATTAGCTAACTTAAGGAATTTAAGTTTGTGTGTGATGTCATCTAGTGTGGATGATTGAAGTGTCTCTTCCAGAGACTCAAACCAAAATGCTGCTGCAGCCGTGACAGGCGCAATACATGCAAGAGGTTTCAATATAAACCCTTGTTGAACAAACATTTTCTTAAGGTAACCCTCTAATTTTTTATCCATTGGATCTGAAAAAGCACAGCTATCCTCCACTGGGATAGTGGTACGCTTAGCTAAAGTAGAAACTGCTCCCTCCACCTTAGGGACCATTTGCCATAAGTCCCGTGTGGCGGCGTCTATTGGAAACATCTTTCTGAATATAGGAGGGGGTGAGAAAGGCACACCGGGTCTATCCCACTCCTTAGTAACAATGTCAGTAAGTCTCTTAGGTATAGGAAAAACGTCAGTACTCGTCGGTACCGCAAAATATTTATCCAACCTACACATTTTCTCTGGGATTGCAACTGTGTTACAATCATTCAGAGCCGCTAATACCTCCCCTAGTAACACGGAGGTTCTCAAGCTTAAATTTAAAATTTGAAATGTCTGAGTCCAGTTTATTTGGATCAGAACCGTCACCCACAGAATGAAGCTCTCCGTCTTCACGTTCTGCAAACTGTGACGCAGTATCAGACATGGCCCTTGCATTATCCGCGCACTCTGTTCTCACCCCAGAGTGATCACGTTTACCTCTTAGTTCTGGTAGTTTAGCCAAAACTTCAGTCATAACAGTAGCCATATCTTGTAATGTGATTTGTAATGGCCGCCCAGATGTACTCGGCGCTACAATATCACGCACCTCCTGAGCGGGAGATGCAGGTACTGACACGTGAGGCGAGTTAGTCGGCATAACTCTCCCCTCGTTGTTTGGTGAAATATGTTCAATTTGTACAGATTGACTGTTTTTTAAAGTAGCATCAATACATTTAGTACATAAATTTCTATTGGGCTCCACTTTGGCATTAACACATATAGCACAGAGATATTCCTCTGAATCAGACATGTTTAACACACTAGCAAATAAACAGCAACTTGAAAATACTTTTCAAAGTAATTTACAAATAATATGAAAACGAACTGTGCCTTTAAGAAGCACAGAAAAAAATTATAACAGTAAAAATAATTAAGTTATAGCATCAATCTTTGTCAGAATATACAGTTTTAGCAAAGGATTGTTCCCCTCAGCAATTAAACAACACAACTTTAGCAAAGGTTTAATCCCATTAGCAAAGATAACAATTTCTGAAAGCAGGAAACAAATTACAGAATAAACGTTTTTATCTCAGTCAAACTATAATTCTCACAGCTCTGCTGAGAGAAATTACCTCTCTCAAAATAAGTTTGAAGACCCCTGAGCTCTGTAGAGATGAACCGGATCATGCAGGGAATACAATGAGTTGCTGACTGAAATATTTGATGCATAGTAAAAGCGCCCCTCCCCCACACACACAGCAGTGAGGGAGAACAGAAACTGACAGAAAAAAACAGATTTAAGCAACTGCCAAGTGGAAAAATAGTGCCCAAACATTTATTCACTCAGTACCTCAGTAAATGAAAACTATTTTACATTCCAGCAAAAACGTTAAACATAATCTCTAGTTATTAAACAGCTTTATGTCTTTCTTACAGTGTAATTCTAGTGAAGCACCATTCTCCCAGAATACTGAAGTGTAAAGTATACATACATGACATTATATCGGTATGGCAGGATTTTCTCATCAATTCCATTGTCAGAAAATAAAAACTGCTACATACCTCTATGCAGATTCATCTGCCCGCTGTCCCCTGATCTGAAGTTTACCTCACTCCTCAGATGGCCGAGAACAGCAATATGATCTTAACTACTCCGGCTAAAATCATAGCAA
This sequence comes from Bombina bombina, assembly GCF_027579735.1. Classification (NCBI taxonomy): domain Eukaryota; kingdom Metazoa; phylum Chordata; class Amphibia; order Anura; family Bombinatoridae; genus Bombina; species Bombina bombina. The sequence goes on from NC_069504.1 coordinate 802,145,242, forward strand.
AACTCTGGTAGATTCTTCCTCAAACTCTGCCAGAGAGGTAATAACACACTCCGGTGTTATTTTAAAATAACAAACTTTTGATTGAAGATATAAAACTAAGTATAATCACCATAGTCCTCTCACACGACCTATCTAGTTGCTGGGTGCAAGAGAATGACTGGAGGTGACTTAGAGGGGAGGAGCTATATAGCAACTCTGCTGGGTGAATCCTCTTGCACTTCCTGTAGGGGAGCAGATAATATCCCACAAGTAATGATGACCCGTGGACTGATCACACTTAACAGAAGAAATACAAATCCTAATTCTTTACTGTGATCTTGTGGGATAGAACAATAAAATAAATATCATGGTAAAAAACACACAACTTTAACTGAGAACGGAAATAAAGTGACATCTAAGGCGCATGATCCCTCGCTAGTCCTGGGACAAGCATACAGATGCTTGCATTTGGTCTATAATGGGATAAGGCTACCAAAGACACAGAGGTAACAGATACTGTCATTTTACAGAGATACTAAAGGTGATGTATTTTTTGTCAGCCTTTTACAGATATGCTGCATTACTTTTAAAATGATTCAGCATTTGGATATTATGTCTCTTTAAATGTACAACTCATTTAGATCTGAAACCGTTCTAATACAGAATTAAAGGAACACTCAAGTCAAAATAAATTTATGATTCAGAAAGAGCATGGAATTTTAAGACATCAAATTTTGCAGTCTATTTTAACACTTTCTGGCCAACAAGCCCCTACTGAGCACATGCAGAAGCTCACAGGGTATACATTTAATCTGCGATTGTCTTATGTCTGTCACATGATACAAGGGGCCAGAAAATGGGCAAGAAAAAAAATATATGTCTAAAAACATAAAATCTACTGCTTATTTGAAATTCAGAGTAAGTGCGATTGCATTGTCTTTTTATTAAGTACTTGTTAATTATGTAATTCTACTGCATTGAGTGGTCCTTTAACGACCGAGGACGTGTCGGACACGTCCTACAAAAAAAAAAATACCCTTAAGGACCAAGGTCGTGCCTGACACGTCCTCTGGGGTTTCAAGCGGTGGAAGCGATCCTGATCACATCCAGATGCTTTCAGGGTATTGCAGTGATGCCTCGATATTGAGGAATCACTGCAATACCCTCCGGTTTAGTTAGAGTGTACGCAGGAGCATACCGGGGGGGGGGGGTGCATGCGCTGCATAATTTCCCTAGTACTTTCGAAAAATTTGATAAGGAGGGAGTGGGGAATCAATATTTGACAAGGGATCTGGGAGGGGGATAGGGTATTGAGGGGGGGGGCAGCTACACTACAGAAAATGTGGAAATTATTTAATTAAATTACCCAATCCTGCGAGGCCACACAGGAGCTATCAGAATTACTGATGCTCTCTCCTGTTTGACACGAGCAATGACTCGTGGAAGTAAACGGAGGAAACAGGGATGCCAAATTGAAAACCCAGGAAAAGCCATCAGAACAGTCTGCAGATCACTAGACCTTGAACCGTATAACTTGGAAGCTTGGCGTTCTGCCAAAATGCCCTCAAAAGCCAACTCCAGAAACCCCCCCCCCATTTGAGAGTTTACCTGGAGAACACCTCCAGATGGAGATTCCACTCCCCGGATGAAATATCTGTTCAGAAATCCGATTCCCAGTTAAGACACCAAAACTTTACTTCCTCCATGCACCAAGGCAAAGAGAATGACTGGGGATTGTGGGAAGGGAAGTGACATTTAACGGCTTTGCTGTGGTGCTCTTTGCCTCCTGCTGGCCAGGAGTGATATTCCCAACAGTAATTGTCGATTCCGTGGGACTTACTGTATCTTAGGAAAGAAATAAATTTTAAGACTACTGACCTTGCACCACTGTGTGGGTTAAACACACAGTAGAAGTACTGCTTTGGACCCCCAGAACAGTGCTGGTCCCATTCAGCAGAGCTTTCTGCTTGGGACTAGCAGTGTTCTGTGGGTTTTGAGCAGGACAGCATTGTTAGTGTTAAAAGTTACATGCTCCAGTGCTGTGTGTTTAGCACCTGCAAAGAGTTTAAACACATTTAAAATCGCACATTTACAGAGCACCAGTCTAACAACTCAGATATTTAACTAGCGCTACTAATTGGGACCAGCACTGCTTTGCTGGTCTGAAGAAGTACTTCTACTCTGTGTTTACCTCTTTGCAGGTTAAACACACAGTAATGCAGGGTCGTTAGTCTTAAAATGCCATGTTCCAACAAATTAGAGCATTTAATGGTTTGACTATTATCACCAATTATACTGTTATACAGGAAACGGCTAGAATACTATGAATTTAAATGTCTTTACAACAATTTAACTCTTACCTGTTTTAACAAAGAAGGCGCAGAAACATTTCTTTTGACAATAAACTAGACACTAAGTGTTGGCTGTATGTCAACTGGTGCTGTAGATCTGGTAACTTTAGCATCACCTGCAGATTCTAATAAAAAAAAAAAAATACATACTATTTATGTGACATTGTGATAAATTTGCCTTGCCTACAGTTAATACCCAAACAGAAAATCAGAGAACACTTAGAAGAATGAACCTTAAATATGAAAATAAAGTCTTAAGGTCTATATTCTGGGCTGTACAGCAAATATATATTTATAGGGTTGAATTGATTAGTTATATGACCAAATGCTTCAGAACTACAGCCCAACACAGTCGCTCCATATCATAATTTCATAAATGCAACAAAAATAAAAAAAGAGGGAAAGAAGAGTAAGATAAATCCAGGTCTGTGGAATGGTATACAAGGATCAGGACTTGGGTTAGTAAATATTTGGTAATTTTAGGCAGTGACAGAGCAATAATAAATGCAACAGAATAGAGTTTACCATGAATTTAGCTGTGCATTTCCTGGGTTGGGCTTGCATGGGACATATGATGGGGAGCATGACCTAAGGCTGAGGAGACAAACTTGTAATGTACCACAGTATATAACTAGCCTTGGGTAGCTTCAGCAGGGGCCCACTGCTTCCTCTTCCCAAAGACACCGCTGCTATGAAGACCGTTTACTGTACCTACTGCTAATGAACATATATGGAGAAGGGAGATCTTTGCCAAAGAGGAGTTAGTTGGATATAGCATGTGTGAAGCAGTCATGTAGGAAAACAAGACAAGTGTCCTTAGAGTACTTTGAAAAGGAGCGATATGCCATTTTTGAAGCGGTCACGTATAAAGGTTAATGGAAATGTATAATTTTTATTAAAATATTTATATATTTAGGGATCATTATATTTTAACTGCATGGCCAAAGGCTTCAGAGACCATTTACAATCCACCATAGCTTTACAGCTGTACTCATGGGCACTGAGAGCAGGCGAGGGCTGCTCCAAATGTCCACAAAGCACAGCTGCCACCATGACAGAGAGCTCACAGCAACGTCTGCCAATGACCATGATGGCCTTAAAAAGTACTTTAATAGGAGAAAATGCATTAGGCTATTTTTATTTAATATAGACTATAAAGTCAGAAACTTTACTTTGAAAAATAGGGGAAAAGAGAAAATAAAATGCCTTATTAGAGGCAATAAAATTATTTTAAAATATCATGATCATTGGCGTCAAGAGACAATTTACAATCCCCCATAGCTTTACAGCTGTATCCATGGGCACAGGGAGCAGGCGCGCACTGCTCCACATGTCCAAAAAAACAGCTGCCACCATGTGCAGAGAGCTCACTGTAACATCTGCCAATGATCATGTTGGGTCTAACAGGACAGAAGAAAGTAAATTATGCTGTTAAGCAGCCATTGAAAATAGGGGGAGGGGAATAAAATGCCATGCTAGAGGCAGTAATTAATTTTAAACTATACATGTCCAAAGGCTTCAGAAACAGTTTACGCCCCACCATAGCCTTACAGCTGTAGTCACGGGCACCAGGAGCAGGTGCGGACTGCTCTTAGTGTCCGCAAACTACAGCTGCCACCATGTGCAGAGAGCTCACTGTAAAGTCTGCCAGTGACCATGCTGGGGCTATCAGGAGGGAAGAAAGTAAATTATGCTGTTAAGCAGCTATTGAAAATAAGGGGGGGGGGGGATAAAATGCCATGTGGCAGTAATTAATTTTAGACTATACATGTCCAAAGGCTTCAGAAACAGTTTACGCCCCACCATAGCCTTACAGCTGTAGTCACGGGCACCAGGAGCAGGTGCGGACTGCTCTTAGTGTCCGCAAACTACAGCTGCCACCATGTGCAGAGAGCTCACTGTAAAGTCTGCCAGTGACCATGCAGGGGCTATCAGGAGGGAAGAAAGTAAATTATGCTGTTAAGCAGCTATTGAAAATAGGGGGGGGGGCGATAAAATGCAATGCAAGTGGCAGTAATTAATTTTAGACTAGTTACATGTCCAAAGGCTTCAGAAACCATTTACGCCCCACCATAGCCTTACAGCTGTAGTCACAGGCACCAGGAGCAGGTGCGGACTGCTCTTAGTGTCCGCAAACTACAGCTGCCACCATGTGCAGAGAGCTCACTGCAACGTCTGCCAATGACCATGTAACACCTAACATATGAATAACCTGTACTTACCTGCAAACTAGCCTCACAACCATGTGGAAGAAAATTAAGCTGTCATATGCTTGCAGTTCCATAAAACCATTCTGCCATGCCAACACCGGTTTCTAACCACTGGAGCCATTTTTGAGCTGGACAGATTCCGAACAAGCCAGCTAGAAGAGACAAATAAAATATATAAAAATACAACCACACTCAACATACTTAAAGGGGCAGTTTACCCAAACATGTTCTCCCCTTTAATTTGGAGAATGATCTATTTTATCTGCTGGAGAGTATTGAATTGTTTACAAATAGCTCATTTACGCTTATTTCGAAATAGCAGATTAAGCCTGTGGTATCCCCACCTATACTGAGTTTTTGGACTTGAAGGGAAAGTCATTTTGGGAACAATAACCATAAACAAAAAATTTTTACATTTTTATAATTAACATTCATTTTTTTTTTAAAAGTTATTTACCTTTTAAATTTATAAGCTTTCCAGTGCCCTCTGAAATAAACTTTCAAAAGACCAATAAGCAGGGCAGTCGTATGACCTCTGCGTACACCTGCTCATTGGCAGACTGCCTGGCTTATTCGTCTGCGCTAAGAAACTGAGCAGTGCTTAAAGGGTCAAACCAAAAATAGTTTTAACTTGTACCTATAAAGTTGCCATAGATGTTTTTACAAATACAGCACAGGTTTTATAGATATTACGTTTACAAGTAAAATCCCAGTTGAAAATGTCCTTCTGACTCCACCCATTTTTGTCAGCCGTGACATGATCATCTTCTGACCCCTGTAATTTTTCTAGTCACTCAGAAAGTTTGGAGAACAGCACACCTTTTTCTTTGTGGGGCACGGAATAAAAAGGACCTACCAAGTCCCAATGTACAATCCAAAAGCAAAAAATATTCCAGCCTCCAAAATTCTTTAAAAGAACCATTATTTCCACATAGGGTCCTCAGAAACAAACATACAACGTTTCAAGCCTATTGAAGGCTCTAAGTCATGACTAAGAGCCTTCAATAGGCTTGAAACGTATGTTTGTTTCTGAGGACCCTATGTGGAAATAAAGGTTCTTTTAAAGAATTTTGGACCCTGTAATTTTTCTAACTTACTCGTAAACGGCATTAGCGCATGCACAAAGCGCCTATTCTAATGTTGGGGAACTTTTTAACACCGGAACAAAAATGCTGGCTCATTATCTGAGCGGATCATAGTTGCAGCGTACCAGTGTCCTGTGCTTCCCTCCGGCAGCAGTTCCCAGCAGTTATCAGTTCCCACATTGGATTATATTGCAAAGTGTATGGTAAGTCTCTTCCACGTTCTACTTATTTGGCAGCACTGTTTAAAGCAGTATAACACAGGTGTCCCCAAGATCCATGTTAGAGGATCGTCAAAATAACTGGAAACTTGGTAGAAATAAGTAGAACGTGGAAGAGACTTACCATACACATGTATTATCCAATGTGGGAACTGCTGCTGGAGGGGAGCACAGGACACTGGTACGCTGCAACTATGATCCGGTGTGAAAAAGTTCAACGGTAGAATAGGCGCATTGCGCATGCGCTAATGCCGGTTACAAGTAAGTTAGAAAAATTACAGGGATCAGAAGAGCATGATGTGACGAATGACGAAAAAGGGGCCGAGCCAGAAAGACATTTTCAAACGGCAGCGGCGGCATAAGTAAGTGATTTTACTTGCAAACGGGAATATATAAAAACAGTGCTATATTTGTAAACGATCTATGGCAACTTTAAAGATATAAGTTAACTATTTTTGGGATGACTGTCCCTTTAAGAATGCTGATGCACTGGCAACCAATCGGCCTTCTCTGCAATCTGACATCTCCAAGACAACCAGTAAGCACACACAACATACACAGACTTAAAGGGACAACAAACTACATGCATGCAATCTTAAAGGGAAATCCCAGCCCAAATTGGAAACCACATAGGTGCATTTCGGTATTGAACAGAAGCAATTTTGTAATATACAAGTATTAGCAAAAATGCTTCTAATAAAAGCTATAGCTTTTTCAAAAGTGTATTTAAGTATGCACCGTGCACCAGCATTTTAAACACAACACTTGTTCAGAGAGCCTACGGTGCTTGTACCATCTGCTAATGACTCAATTTGTTAATTGGAGACAGGATACAAGCCCCACTGATTATCTGAGCAGCTGCATTATTTAGAATGTGGGTGCAGTGACAATATTTAGCTATGCTTCTCATGCACAGAAAAATGTTAACACTAAAATAGTGATAACTCTTAATAGAAGCATTTTTGCCAGTACATATTGCAAATATGTTTCTATTCAAAGATGCAATAAATCTTTGTGCATTTATATTTTGACTGGAATGTCCCTTTAATGGTAGATGAGCACAACCAGCCAAGGAACACTCAGTCTTAAAGGGGTAGGCATATACACATAATGCACACAATCTTTAAAGGGTCAGATTACAGTACGTGCACACACACAACCTTGCACCCTCTCAAAGCCATAAAGGGACCGACACACACAACTCACTCAGCCTTTAAAAAGACAACTTACACCACACACAATCTTATTGGTAAAGGAGCACAAACACCCAAGGCACACAGTCTTAAAGGAACAGCTGACACCATACACAGTATTTGAGGAGCAAACACAAGTCTATGTATCCTTCAGACTAGTACCAGCCTCCTCTCCCCTGGACTCCTCAGGCATTAAAGGGACATAAAACAAACATGCAATTTTCCATTTTACTTCTATTATCTAAACTGTTTAGTTCTCTTGAATCCTTTAATTGAAAGGGGATACCTCAGGAGATGCTGATTGGTGGCTGCACATATATGTCATGTTTTTGGCTCGCCCACTCCCAGTAATACTTTGCTTCTGCTGCTTCAACAAAGGACACCACGAGAATTAAGCAAATGAAATAAAAGAAGTAAATTGGACAGTTGTTTAAAATTGTATTCTCCATCTTAAAGCATGATTTTTTTTTTAAGTTTCATGTGTGTACCTTAAAAAGGTACAGGACACCAGAAGCATGAAAAAAAAAAAAAAAAAAAAACACTGACAAAGCCTTTTATGATACCTCCTCTGTCACATAAATTACACAATTGGGGCTATTAGCTACTGGAACTCAAAGCACAAAAGCTAACAGAGCTTTAAAGGGACACCGTCTTAAAGGTGCAAGCACAAAGCCTTTAAAAGGACAAGTGGACACAATGTTAATGGTACATGCCTTAAAGGGATAGATTACACCACACAAAGACAACAGAATCTTAAAGGGACAGATGCACTTGCACACAAACACAGGCAGTGCACGCCGTCTTAAATGGAGAGCTTACACCACACGCACGCGGTCTTAAGGGTACAGTCACACAGTCCACACAACCTTAAAGGAACACTCAATCAAAATTAAACTTTCATGATTCAGATAGAGCTTGCCATTTTAAACAACTTTCCAATTTACTTCCATTAACTAAATGTGCAGTCTTTTTATATTTAAACTTTTTGAGTCACCAGCTCCTACTGAGCATGTGCAAGGATAAGCGTGTATGCATTTGTGATTGGCTGATGGCTGTCACATGGTACGTGTATGCATTTGTGATTGTCTGATGGCTGTCACATGGTACAGGGGGAGTTGAAAGACATAACTTTTAAAATAGTCAGAAAAAAAATCTACTACTCATTTGAAGTTTAGACTAGGTGCTATTGCATTGTCTTATCGTGCATTTGTTGATTATACTGTGTTGACTGGTCCTTTAAAAGGAACTGCTCACATCAGACAGACAGTGTCTTAAATAGGCATGCACACACACAGGCTTACAGGGACAAACCACAGCACAACCTTAAAGGTTGCAGCATGCACAAAAACACACAATCTTAAAGGGACAGCTCAGTTTTGACGCAGATTCACAATGGTTTAAAGGGATGGTTAATGGTTAAACCCTTTAAGAGATGACTCAAGGCATTCCTAAAACTTTCCTAGATAAACCTTTCAGCAAAGGATAACAAGAGAAGGAAGCACATTAAACAATATAAGTAAAAATTGGAAAATTGTTTAAATTTGTATGCTCTGTCTAAATAATGATTGCCTAATTATGATTTTACTGTCCCTTTTAGTGTGTGTGTGTGTGTGT